>NC_057739.1:20711403-20724405 GCF_004010195.1 Chiloscyllium plagiosum
TCTCCACGCTTCAGGCTCTCTGCCTTTATTCCTGATGGGCTTTTGCCCGAAACGTCGATTTTGCCTGTCCTCGGATGCTGCCTGAATTGCTGTGCTCTTCCAGCACCACTGAAAATCCATGGGATTGACACTTCAAAATGTGTCAGCTGGAGAGCTGAGCACTGACCTTCTTAATGGCTGAGGGGTAAAGTGAGGTGGGGGAATTTCACTTCATTTAGAAGGGGACTGAAAAACAAGTCCAAACATTTTCCAACTTCAGTGCCTGGGCCAAAATCCAATCCTCTGCCCTCAGGTTAAATCCGACACACCCTAGGCAGGAAGTTTGGTACATCTGCCCTTGCACAGCACATTGACTCCCTACTGTCCTGACAGACCAAGGAAGAGGATACCCCTTGCCTAGGAACCCACTTCCCTCTTCCAAGTTCTCTGATGCCAGTATCCCTACCCTAAGGCCCATCAGATATTGATAGGAAATGCAAGGAGTAGTGTGAAACAAGATGGGACAATGATGTTAAAATGCAGGAAAATACACAATAATTGCCAATTCCCTAATTCGAGAAAAATGTCTATTCAGGGTCATGAGTTTCTGCTGCATGCCTTCATGTGGCGGATCAGACCAACTGTTGATCTTTGAGCATTGGAGCAAGATGTTGCATGGAGTAGTGGAATCCAGGGGGTGAGATTTGCATCTTACTCTTTCCCACCCTATTGCCACTCTGCTCTAAGGCATGGTGAAAAAAAAGCTTGAATCCTGGTTGTGCTTAATGGACAAGTTGTCATCATTCTGAACAATTGGTAGTGAGCGATTAATTCCTGTCATTAATATGAATGCTATCATGTTTCAAGGAAAGCTTCACAGGGTCCTTTAAACATTTCCTCCCTTAGAACATTGGCCACTTAAGAATTGGAAGAATAGAATCTGTCAGATGAAACACTTTTCGGCTGTCCAGGTGCTGTCTCCAGCCTGTCAATGTTGATTTTATGGCCTGAATAAGTATGGAGCTGGTTTTTAAGGAAGGCACCAGTTGCTCGGCAGTACTTGCATTATAGAACATGGAACATAGAACATTACAGTGCAGTACAGGCCCTTCAGCCCTCGATATTGCGCCAACCTGTGAAACTGATCTGAAGCCCATTTAACCTACACTATTCCATTATCATCCATATCTTTATGCAATGACCATTTAAATGCCCTTAAAAGTTGGCAAGTCTACTACTGTTGCAGGCAGAGCATTCCATGCCCTTACTACTCTCTGAGTAAAGAACCTACCTCCGACGTCTGTCCTATATCTATTACCCCTCAGTTTAAAGCTCTACCCCTCATGCTAGCCATCACCATCTGAGCAAAAAGGCTGTCACTGTGCACCCTATCTAATTCTCTGGTCTTGCATTGAATCAGGAGGATGTGGGAGATGCATTGCTGATAGAAGTTCTCTAGCATAGTGTCAGAGTTTAAGTCTCTGTGTAGTAGAGCAATGTGGTGTTGATCACTATTCAGTACACAAGGATTTTTGTTGACTTGCATTGTCAAATACTTGTCTCAGGTAGAAGTTTGAGCTGTTGGATCTCTTTGTCAATGCTGGTCATTTGCTCAAGGTGACTGCTAAGGTATGGGAAGTGCTCAACATACTCCAGAGTGTCTCCTTCAACATTTGGGCAGAGGTGGAGCATTTGACGGACCAGGTGCAGTTAGATATATGAGAAGACAGCATTCCAACAGCACAGGCTAACACTCAATGCAAATCCAGGAAATACAGGACATCTGTCAGATAAGGAAGGCTAGAAAGATCCAACACTGACTGTCAAGACATGAAGCTTATTTGAAGACATTAGGGCCCAGTATAGATCAAGGTCAAATGGACAAAACCCACTGGGCTCACAGGATTGTGTTTCCCTTCTTCAGGATCTGTCAACGTTGCAAAAAATTTTGAGTAACTCCCGAACTGTGAACCCACGCTGGCAACCGATATTCTGCAGGTTAACCTCAGTACTCTGTGATGGCAAATAAAGGTAAAACACCTTCACTGGTCAAACTGATAAATAGCAATAATCATGTGGCTGTAACAGTATTCCTTCTGGAAAACTGTGCACTCATCTTCTGGATTTTGCAAGGAGAGAGATATCCCACACTGCATGGACTTCAGGAATGTGACAATTGTAACTAACTTCAAGAAGGGAAATAAAAAAAGGCTGGATAGGCTGGGATCCTTTTCACTGGAGCGTAGGAAGTTGAGAGTGATCTTACAGAAGTTCATAACATCATGAGGGGTATAGATAGAGTTAATGGTTGTTCTCTGTTCCTTAGGGAGGGGATTTCAAGACGAGGGACACTTTTAAAGGTGAGAGGAGTAATATTTTAAAAAGATGTGAGAAAAACATTTTTTTACACAGAGGGTGATTAGCGAGTGGAATGAACATCCTCAGGAAGTGTTGGATGTGAGTAAAATTACAATGTTTAAAAGACATTTGGATAAGTACAAGAATAAGAATGTTTTGGAGGGATATGGACCAGGAGCAGGCAGGTGGGGCTAGTTTAGCTTGGGAATATGTCAAGCACGGATTGGTTGGACCAAAAGGTCTGTTTCTGTGCCGTACATCTCTGAATCCATGGGAGTTACCAAGATATTTTCCTTGTGTCCATAACAGGGATAATTCTGACATGCATTTTGCTCAATTTCTACTTTCTATAGCTGTATGAACACATTATTTAAAATAATATGCTGATGAATTAATACAGAAAAATATAAATCATGGTAAGGATCCAAATTCTAGCACTTCTAAGCACCAGGTGTGCCTGATGAACTTGATGGGCACAGGCTCGAATTTTAACTCCTGGGCCAGGAACTCCAAGTTAGGACAATTCCTGGCCTTACAAACCCAACATGGGATGGAATGGCCTGGAAATTTAGATTTTCATCCTTGATGGGTGGGTGGGGGGATTGTGGGGAGGATGCTTGGTATTGGTGGTGAGCTGGTTAAAATGGGAATTTCAACAATCACAGCCTGAAAGAACAAAGATTGGCCAGCCTCCATTAATGACCAGGCTACCCAAATTTAATTGAAGTGATATAGTTATGTAAAAAATGGAAAATTAAATTACTGTTGCGACTGACTGAGAGATGTTGAAAAAATGGGGGTTCGATACTTTCTCCTATCACCACCCCTTTCCTCACTTGGTCATAACAAGTGAAAGGGCTAGTTTGACATGTTAATGATTCTCCTCTCTCAGCAAGTAGGACCACGAGAGCTGAGTACAATTATTAATGGCTCAAATAATTTATAATGTTAACTGCCCTCTATAGGACATTATTTATGAAGCACCTTTCCCAATAATGTCAAGGTGACAACATAAATCTGTGACATATTTCATGCAAATTTGCAAAAAAAAGGTTTAAATCACATAGCAGCAAAGAAATTGGCCATGCAGATTGAAAACCCGCTGGTTTGATTCCCAACCTCTATTGAATTGCCTTCATCCAGGCAACAGTGGAATGCCACAAATGACTCTTAGAGCCAGAATATAATGAATCTGCATGATGCTTTTGGTGCGGTGGTAGAGTCCGTACCTCTTAGCCAAGAGGCCTGGATCCAAGTCCTACCTGCTCCAGAGGTGTGTCATAATATCTCTGAACAGGCTATTTAGAAAAGATCTAGAATGAATCCAGAAATTTCATGTGAAAGGACAGAGTGCAAGTGTGGACTCTGAGTGAGTATTTAAACCAGTTCAGATATTCTGCTTCAGTGTGGCCCACTGGCACTCAACATTCAGCTACAGACCTTCAGAAGCTGCCAGAAATTTGGTGTGCCTCTAGTTAAACCCTCTGAAGATGACAGAAGCCTAAAGATCATAAAATTAAAGAAAGATTGTTTGTGTAAAGAAAAGCTTGGTGCAATGGAAGTGCCCTATGTTAGAAATAAGATAGGTTCAATTGGTCGCATAATTCTTGTCAGGGGTGTTTTTTTTAAAATGGTACATGTTTGAGCATTGCCTAACAAAAACATATTTCCGATGCAGTATTAACACTTTGCCAATGGTGTTACCATCAAGCTAAAAGGATGTTTGGCCTTTTACACAAATGTATAATGTGTATGGGCTTCAGTAATGGTGTGATGTTAGCAGGGGCAGGAACACATGTGATGGATCCTGATGCTACTGTTGGCTTAGACACCCGCACCCCCTATCCTCCCCACCCCAAGCCCCGTCTCCCAAGCTGACCCAAACTCAACGGACCCCAGTTACTTAGTCTTTTTCATTCTTATCCAGGCCTTGGATCTTAGGTATGTAGCCCTTACACCCCAGACACTGGCTGATTGTACCAAGCAGCAATAAGCGAGGTACTGACTGTACCCAACCAGCCAGTGCTTACAAACTCATAACTCAATATTAGATTTATATGGGTGGACATTTACTGCACAATCCTTTGAGTTCAAAGCATTATGCTGACAATCACTTTAGAACTGTAAGTCAGACTCACATTGTTACATATTTGTGTGTACTGAAACCTTGTATTTTATTACATGCCTATGTTCTTTGCAACAGAAAAACAAACATGTACATAGACATTGCCTGTTTCAACTCAACATAATAGGTAATAGCCATTTTCTGTTTCATGTGTAAAGCAATGCCTCAAGCAATCAGAGTCAAACTGCCTAGTTTAAAACTTTTTAAAAGCCTGCCAATTAACTGTCAATCATCAAGTGGAGCAATCTCCATGGAAAAGCCTTTACCAATCAGATCCACTAGCCAACAAATCAACATACACTTCTCAAAGAGTAAATCTTGATAGAAAACAGTGTAGTGAGTCATTCTCTTCAACTGGAGTCAAAATGACCAGGTACAGTGTGTTTTATTATGAACACAAGCTTTTGCAAAACCATAATGTTGTACACTAGCAGAAATTTAAATCCAGAGGAACCATTCTGTGGTGTTACAGCAATCATGCCACTGTAGCCTCATAAAGCAGGAGGAGACCATTCATCACATTGTGCCTAAGCTAGAACTTTGAAGGAGTTATCCAATTACATCTAATCCCCTTCTTCTGCCCATAACCCTGCTATTCTTCTTCCTTTTCAATGCGATTTTCCTTTGAATACTACTCGTGATTATTAGTCTCGAATGTGCTTCCACTACCTTTTCAGACAGTTCATTCCAGATCATGTCAACTTTCTACTTAAAAAAAAAATCCTGTTACTGAATGAAGATTAGAATAATTTACTAAAGGAACATTTTTATTAATGTCTGGTACGAAGGTCACAAATGATAATGATAGTTATGCTTTGATTCAATTCAGCTTTAATTATTTCAATGAGAAAACTTTGTTGACTATGTTCATAAGAATCTTACACCATGATTCACAGAAGAAATTAATTGAAAAATTGATTAATCTCATTGTAATAGTTTTCTTATGATCACGGCACAAATAGCATATGAGATGCTGTTTGATTTGAAAGCATTCTATTCTTCATCCCTGATCTAAGCTTGAAAGAAGAAAACACTTTGCTTATGAAAAGCTGAACACTTTAATGCAAAATATTTGTAGCACCGTCTGTTTGCTGTCAAAATGAATTACTGATTACGGTAAAGTCTGACACATAAGTCATGCAGCTTTCTCTGTGATGTTCTTGGCAAACTAGTTGAATACATCAAGATTTGACTGCATTATTCTACTTGACTAACTTGATTGCTCTATCAGAAATTGCAGCACAGAGCTGAATACTAGGCAGAAGGATTGAAGCTTGTAAAATCCTGATGACATAAAGCCTTTCTATCAAGATTATGACAAAAGAAAGTAAAGCCTAGACTGGATGTATTTATGGCAATGCAAATAGCAGACGACAGTTGTATGATTCAGAGCACCATTAGGGGCAGTGGTGGTCTTTTTCTTTCTATTCATTCACGGATTGTGGACTTTATTGATTCGTCTACCATTTATTGCCCATCTCCGATAGATCTTGAAAAGGTAGATGGTGAGCTGCCTTCTTGAAGCACCGCAGTCCATATAGAGTAGGTACACTCACAGTACTATTTGGAAGGGAGTTCTGAAATGTTTTATTCAATGACATTGAAGGATGTGTGATTTAGTTCTAAGTCAGGATGGTATATGACTCAGAAGGGATTTCATTGGTGGTGGTATTCCCATGCACCTGCTGCTATTCTCCTTCTAGTGATAGAGATCAAAGGTTTGGAAGGAGCTGTTGAAGGTGCCTTGGTGAGTTGCCGCAATGCATCTTGTAGATGGCACTGCTGTTACTGGCATTGGTGGCGGAGAGCGCGAATGTTGAAGGTGGTGGATAGGGTGCGAACAAGGAAGCTGTTTTGTCTTGGATGTTGTCAAATTTCTTGAGTATTGTTGGAACAGGACTCACCCAGGAAAGTATTCTATCATATTTCTGACTTGTATCTTATGGACTTTGGTCAGCTCTGAGAAGACAGAAGAATTTCTACTTTCTGACCGGCTCCTGCAGTCACAGTTTTTATTTGGTTGGTTCAGTTCAGTTTCTGGTAAATGGTCATTCCCAGGATGTTCAGTGATGGTAGCACCATTGATTGTCAAGGGAAGATGATGTGATTCTCTTTTGTTGAAGATGGCCATTGCCATGCACTTCTGTGGAGTGAATGTTACTTGTCCCTTATTAGCCAAAGCCTGAATGGTTCTTGCTGCCTGTTAGCCTTCTGTATCTGAGGAGTCATGTTTGGTACTGAGCATTGTACAATCACCAGCAAGTATCCCCATTTCTGAATTTACAATGGAAGAAGAATCATTGTTAAGCAGTGGACACTACCCTGAGTAACTCTGTAATAATGTGCCAGAAATTAGATAAAAGCCCCCCAAAACCATCCCATCTTTATTTGTGTTGGCTATGACTCCAACCAATAGATAGTTTTCTCAGGATTCCTATCGACCCTATTTTTCGAGGGTGCTTGATGCCACATTGGGTCAAATGCTGCCTTGATGATAAGGGCAGTTACTTTCACCTCATCTTTGAAGTTCAATTTTTTATTTCTATGTTTGGACCATGGCTGTAACAGGGTCAAGACTGTAATGAGTGACCCTGGAGGAACCCAAATTGAGCACCCTAGACCCTTATTGTGGAGTAAGTGCTGTGTCATTGCACAGACACCTATGTTTTTTGTCTCATCATACGTATCAAACTGGAAATGCTTAGACAAATTTAAGGAACTCTCAAAATATCAACTTCTGCAACTGATTTGGTTTAATGTTAACCCTAAAATTCTGCACTTCTTTCAGCATTTCTGGGATCCAAGATAAAGAACAACAACTTGACTAGCCACCAAACTGGAATACATCTGTGACATTTTCCACTATCAAAGTTGCTAATTTTTCCAAAGCACTTTGGTCATTCTTTCTCAATGCTCAACCAAGTCCCAAGATATTTCTTTGAATGGAATTGAAATGATGGACAACCATGCTAAAGTTCTGTACTTCTTGAGTTTACATTCAAAGGGGTAAGTTAGAATTGGAAGTGGAAAGCTCAGTGGGAGACAAATCAGCCAAGACAGAACTAAGAAGTAAAGAGCCTGAAAACTGCTGTAAGTTAATCTGCATCAATTCTTCTTGTCCATTGTGCTACATTCCTTTATAAACTTACAAATTTCCTGAACGATGTCCTGGAATTCATCATTCAATTCACAATGAGTTCAAGGGGTGTAGAGTTTCTCTATGATAAATAATGTATATGGATCTTCACATCCTCCATTTGGTAAAGGCTGATATTATTGCAGGTAGAGCTTCATATTATTACATACCTTAATCTCATTCTGCACTATCTTCTCTCGTATTGCAGCTTTATTGTTTCTACTGTGCTTGTTTCTACACCCTCAGAATAATGACAAAAACTAGATACAAATTACTTTTTCTCCATTGGGTTTTAGATGATATATTGAAAACAATAACAAATGTCCTGCAGAGGACTGTCAACAATTATATCCATAGTCTTAATGATATTTATCAACGACGAGATATTTGACTGTATTAGCAAAACTGCTCAATTGAATCACTGCTTGGCTTCACTTCTCGACAATTACCCTACATTTATTGTTGACTTGTTCTATACTGAAAATAAATAAGTAGAATACTAAATGAGCTCTCACATATTCGATCTTGAACTAACGCTATATAATGTAACAAAAAATAACTTTAAAAATAGAAGACACTTTCAATTTTGCTGTTGTAAATAATAAGAAATGAAAGTACTTTCAATCATTTTTATTCCTTATTGTAATGAGAATTTATGAACCTTGTGACAGCTCATTTAGACTCTGAGTTTATTTCAGTTTTCTAGGCTAATGAAGTTCAAGTTCCTTTTCAATATTAAACATTAGGAGGTTAAAAAGGACTGGTATCAGTAGCAACAATACCATTGTGTCAGTGAAAGAAAATCTAACTGGTTCCCTCAAATCCTTGTGGGAAAGAAACCAGCTTACCAAACCACCAAATCGATACATGACAATGATGGAACACATCAGTGTAGTTGACTCTTCCACCCCCTTCTAAAGCTTAGCAAGGTCTAGCAAGCGATGCATTTATATCAGACACAGAACAACTAGGGAAGCCCATGTCAAATGAATTTCAATGAAAAAAAACAGCAGTTGCTCTCCCTATGTCCAAGTTGTTGCTTTTTTTTGTTTGTTTTCTTCATTTTGGAAGTTATCCATCAATATTTTGATAGTGTTAACTCCAACCCAATCCCAATACCACTTAAATTTCCAATCTAGAAGGAGAAATTGAGCTGTTGTCCTACCATTCTGTGTGAAATTGGTATAAGAGCAAAGTTGTGCTTTTTCTCAGCGATTGTAAATACATGCTTGAGTCTTTAATCTTATACAGTGTCACTGGATTCATGTAAAAACAGACTTGTAACAACAGTACAGCTTTATTTAAAACATTCAGCAGAACCTGTAATATATACAATACAGTAGCTTCTGCCTATGAAATGGTCTCAACTTTGACCAAATCTCTATTACTATTATGCAAATATTAGTGCATTCACCTTGGTTCTCAACATTTGCAGATTTAGTGAACCATTATTAAAACTAAAATATCAAGATACACCGAGGATTCAGCTGAAATCGCCATGTGTCCAACAGCTGACTGGAAACAGTATGGATGGCTGATAAATAGAGACTTCTATCTACAATGAATGATAGGTCTTTCTTCAAAATAAGGTGATTATGACTAAATAAGTACCCACTTAATACCAAGAAGCACCGAACATAAATAAAGTTGTTTCCTGGATATGTGAGAACATTTCTACACACTCTTCACAGAGCATTGTTGTTTACAGAGAATCTTGCATAATTGTTTACTAAGAGTCTTGCATAATTGAAACCCAGGCAGCAGCATCAGTCTGTGCTCAGCTAGGGATGCCTCATATTACATAAGTAGAATAGAGAAAATCTCTTGCTTTAGAAGGCATTACATGTCAATGTTAATGTAAAACAAGGCTGTCATCCTATTATGTTGATCCGCAATATCTCAGACCTCTTTGCAATTTATTTTTTCCCATGTAAGTCTTTAAAGCATTGAGGTCATGTTTTGTTTTCTAAACACAACACAAACCAACAGTGCAGGCTATATTAGTTAGCCGTTGAAAATGAGCTCAAGGCTTGAGATATGTGATTAACACTCATCCATCGATGGCAATACAGACGGCATGTCAACTTCGGAATATCTCCTCTTTTCAATGACTTCTACATCCAGCTAGCCTAGTGATGTCATTCCTAGATTGGATCAATTAATATCAGGAGCTGGTAGCATTTTTTAAAGCTAGCCTGCATCTCCTAATGAAGAGGTGACAAGTGGTTGGAGTAGCTGCAGGAAATGAACCTGATCAATGGAAGAATGAATAATGACAATTTCGGACAAAGGGGGCTCCACGGTCTTCAGACACTGCACTGGAACCTTTGTTAGAGAAGAGTCAGTGGGGTGGGGGGGGGGGGAAGGAGAGAATTCCTGTATCTACGGGGGACTGAGAGGCAATTTTGGGGTACACTGAGAAGACAGTGGAAAGACATAGATGTGAAGGTCAATATCAAGAACTAAGACCTGAGGACATCGACATGGTGCCACTAAAAGATCAATAACACCACTTGAAATGTCAAAGTCATCATCAAATGCCATATCCCTCTGTTTGCGTCACTTGCTGAGGTGCTGCACAATGCAGCACACCTCCATTCCTCATGTCCCAACAATCTTTATCGATTAGGCCTCTTATCTAACCTTCACATGCTTCAGCTCTTTGTCACGTACTTATCACTGCCGTCAGTCTCACGCCAACATCGCAGAGCTTGTATTCACTGCCTGGTGCTCATCCATGACAACCACATCATTCAAACAGATTGCATAAAACAAAACTGTGATGATGAAGAAATGGCATGATCACTTGATTTCACACTTGCAGTTCAGACATTGGCTTCGAGTGTATCTTTTAAGCTAGGTTAAAGATAAGATTTGACTGTAGCTGGGCACTCAGTGTGAATGAGCTGCAGCCAGTGTAGAGGGCAACAACTGTGCAGAGCTTAACTTCTCCAGCTGGTGAGGCTACACATGGTTTCCATGGCAACAGATTCATAAAAAAGATTTTGATAGGATAACTGACAGACTATTGTTAATGGGAATGGAGAATTAAATGTCTGGTGCTTTGGGGAGCTTGGCAGAAAACCGGTCTACGTCAAGGAGCATGAAGGAGGAGACTGGGATCACCAGGGTCATGGGGTTTTGTTCAGGGTTTGAAGCCAGCCCTTTCCAGCATGATAGTGGTGGCCAAATCCAAACACACATTGGGTCACGTGACCAGAATGCTGTGACCAAGGACCAGTGTCTCGGCTTTCATTGTCGTGTAAGCAGCAGCCACCCAAATTTGAGTTCTGCAATGGAAGCTCACACTGCTCTCATTCAAAGGTCACCTCAATGCTCTGCAAGCTTTCTGAATGTTGTGGATTGCAGTGTGCAAAGTAACTTGCAGAGTTGTTACAGTAGGACAGCCATGAGGCCTCCAGTACATTGTTCTGGTGAAGCCCCAGGAGACTCACCCCCATGGGGTCACACTCTCTGAAAGACAGCACTAGTATACCCAACCCTGCCTGGCCACCAATGCTATCCCACATCAGGAAGCCAGCCTGTCCTCAGGTCTTAGTTCCAGATATTGACCTCCGCATCTATCTCTTTCTACTGTCTTCTCAGTATACTCCAAAACTGCCTCTATGTCCCCAGATACAGGAATTCTCTCCTTCTCCCCTCTTCTCTATCAAAGCTCCACCAACACTGTCAGACATGTTGAGTTTCTCTAGCACTTTATGTTTGTATTTCAGATTTCCAGCATGTGCAGGATATTGTTTTTATCTGGCTAGAAAAGGGTTGTATTCTTCTCTTCTTAAAGAAAAGATACTTCTTCCTTTTCCTCTTCATGCTTCTGCCCCTGAACTGCTCATTGTACAATTGCTTGCAAGGGCTGTTCTCTCAATAATGGCAAGGTGTGAACTTCTGTCTTCTGCATAATGAACATTGATATCCAATCTGCTGAATACTCCTAGGTTCCTCTAAAACAGCCTAGACAGCAGGAGCATTGCTTTAGCAGGCTAGTCACGTGGCAGAATGTCTTCTATTTTATGCATGCTGCATATTTTGGCAATGGGAAGCGCTCCAGCTTCTGCAGTCAGATCATCGATGGATAGTCTTGCACAATAGCATTTGCTGTAGTGACTCTAAATGCCATAACCACAGGATAAGGGCATCATGACAGCTGGCTAGGCACTGTCCTATATGATTCTCTGGTTAGGAACCAGCTGGTCATTGATCAAGTGGAATTTCTTTCAGTTCCAGTATAGGGCAGAGCTGATGTATAGCACCTTCAAAGTGAAGTGGGTACAAGGTCAAGAGTGTGGTGCTGGGAAAGCACAGCCTGTCACAACCCCTGCATGTGCACCTCCAACATGGAGAAGCGCGCAATCTTGGTGATGCCTTGTGTTCTCTCCACCTGCCCAGCTTTACCAAGACAGAGTAAAATGTCCACTATGAATGGATAGAAAATTGCAAAATATTAGAAGTATTGAGAGTACTATCCTAAAATGAGCCTGATGCATCAACGTTCTAGGCACGGTTGTCTTCACAGCCACTGGCAGTATTGTCATCGTTTTGCTCTAGCCTTTGCAATGTGGCTGCACAAAGTATGAGATTCCATGGAGGTCACCCTTACTGAAGCATTGATATCTTGTACATTGATCTCCATTGACGTTCAAGTACAGTCAGTGCTTTGGAAACATGCAGGGTGGATTTTTAATCTTAATGAGAGCCCTTCTACCTCTCTTCCCTCTTCTAGTAGCTTTGTCCTGTTCTACAGATGTCTGTTCATGCACCAAGTCATGCTCAATTGCAAGCCTCTGCCAGCTCGTCATTTGTTCTCCATCAGCCATGTTACACTCAATAGATAGCACTGCTTTTGACCAAAGGTACATGGAGGTCAGGTACTAAGAGAACATTGACATTTATACATCTGTGAGTGACAGAGCCAAGAAAAAGTTCTTTGACACCTGCGCTATCACTGTCTAAATTCTCAACAGCTGGAAATGAGCTGAGAAATCACCAAACACATATCAGATTGAAACAAAAGCTTGAAAACAATCAACTGGCTACGAACTTATAGGTAATTAATGTTCAGATTAATAGTGCTTGCAGGGACCCTTGTTGATGCTGAATGCATGTTCAATTGTACTGTGCAACTTTACTAGGGACAATTAGCATTAGTTAGAATCATAGTCATAGAGATGTACAGCATGGAAACAGACCCTTCGGTCCAACCCGTCCACGCTGACCAGATATCCCAACCCAATCTAGTCCCACCTGCCAGCACCCGGCCCATATCCCTCCAAACCCTTCCTATTCGTATACCCATCTAAATGTCTCTTAAATGTTGCAATTGTACCAGCCTCCACTACATCCTCTGGCAGCTCATTCCATACACGTACCACCCTCTGTGTGAAAA
>NC_057739.1:20724590-20739529 GCF_004010195.1 Chiloscyllium plagiosum
ACCTGCAACTCCACTTTCAAGGAGCTATGAACCTGCACTTCAAGGTCTCTTTGTTCAGCAACACTCCCTAGGACCTTACCATTAAGTGTATAAGTCCTGCTAAGATTTGCTTTCCCAAAATGCAGCACCCTCGCATTTATCTGAATTAAACTCCATCAGCCACTTCTCACCCCATTAGCCCATCTGGTCAAGATCCTGTTGTAAGCTGAGGTAACCCTCTTTGCTGTCCACATTAGTTCTGCCGGTTCTAACTTGTTTCACTCCAGAAATTGAAGATATAATTTACATCTTTGTATAAGCATTTATTTACAATGCTACAAATGACAATGGTGTACATCCAACCAACAACCGTTATCACACCCCAGATACTGCAGATTGACAGATTGCTTTGCCACTTGTTAGCTGAGGAATGAATCAGTATCAAGTGGGCAAAGAAGGTGCGATAATACAGAGCTGAGATTTCATGACTGTGATGCAAGTTTATAATGTATTGTTATTGTTTGGGAATGTGGTGTCAAAGTGGAGGTGAGTGGGATATTTTGGTTTTAATTTATGTGAAGGTGACTTATTTTGTAATGGTCAGAAACTTCTTTTTTAATCTGGGACTTCAAAACAGCCTTTCCAAGACAGCAGATTTCTAAAGTTAAATGGCACGCAAGATACCTGGGAGCTAACTGCTGGGATGTTTTCTAAGTGGAACTTTTATGACTGATAGAAAAGATAGATTGTGCAGGGCCACACGCAGATTGAGATTAATTCCAGCAGAAAGGCAGTTATTAGTTTGTGGAGATCTTTCGGCCATCAGATCTGGAAAGGTGTCTTACGCTGTGTTTGCAGCCTCAAAGCAATCAGACTCAGACTACAGTCAGTGGGTTAGTACAGTCAGCCTGTGCGTGTGAGGTCTGGGGAGAGACGGCAATGGAAAGAATCATTTTTGAAAACCACGCAGAAAGTTTTGATCTTTTTAATTCAGTAAGAAATTCTAAAGTGATGGCAGGAGCGATTTTTCACTGGGGTTGAGTCTCTGTGAGGGGTATTGTTTGGAAAAATTGAGTTTTTCCTTTTCCTGTTTATAATAAGACCTTTCAAAACTGTCAGTCAAATCATCATAAATGTTTTCCCTTTTGTATGATAAAGTTATGTTCTGTTGTTAAAAGTATATTTTCTATGTCATGCTAATATGCTCAGTGACTAACCACCATGTTAAAACAACTAATTTGCAAAATAAATATTATGGGGTATCAAACTAGGTTTCACTGACTTCTCCAGTACACAATCCTTGATCCAAAATTCTGAAATCTGAAAAGCTCCAAGAACTGAAGTTTTCTCGTGAACTTTATTTTCCGTATAACAAGATTTTTGGCGTGCGAACAGATGAGCCAACTCCACACCCACCTGACCAATGTCAGTCAGTTGTGACATGGTAGCGTGGTCCAGCACTGGCAGCAGCAATTGTGTCTCAGCACTCGTACTAGTCACACGTGTCTGCTGTTAGAGCATTTTTATTTCACCGTGAAAATGTCATTTATTCCGAAATCTGAAAAATTCTGAAATCAGAGAAACAACTGGCCCCAAGGATTTCGGATAAAGGACTGTGTACCTGTATTAGCATAAACTGGGATTATAATATGAAAAAGAGGGGGGAAAATGGAAGGCAAGTCAAACAGTTAAATGTGCATTAGGATTTTAGCCATGGTTCCTTTTGTTTCACATATTCTGGTGAGATTATAAAAAATAAAAAATCCTTATAAGTCAGTGCTTCATATTTTGAACTTCCATGCTGTGTCTTCAATCTGTACTTTATGAGGAATACTGTTTATCAAGTGCTGTGTAGCTGCTGCATAAAGGTATCACACAGAGGGAATTGTTCACAGCACAGTCAGTGCTATTAAACCACAGAAAATTCATACAAGGTACAAGGTATGATTTGTACACAAGGGGTGAACTTGCTGTCAGTCAGGTAAGACCAAAATATACAAAACAAAAACAAAAAGATGTAGGGGAGAAGAACAGAAAGTCAGGACCTGTTTTAATATCTCAGGAACATCATAAAAATGCTTCAAGCACAATGCATAACATTTAAGTACAATGGCTTGCTCTTGATTGCAGTTGGTGCAAGCTCAAACTGGTGAACATCCGTCTGAATTTCACCCTCTCCCACTGCTGGGAGTGAAGGTAAGGGGACCTCATTAAAAATGCAACTTGTGGCCTTCCAGACCAGACATGTCTCCAATTCTACTCAGAGCTATGGAGGTTTCTGGTGGCCTGCACACCCTGCGGAAGACAGGCTGGAAGCTGCAGCTATGCAGACTGATATTGGGCAAGGAGATATACCTCCTGTATGGCCCCACTTATGCCCATCAAAGGCACTCTTAACAATTCTCCTACAGGTTATACTCTTCCTTTAACCTTTCCTCCAGAAACTGGTTTCTCAAGCCAAGCCTCTCCCTTAGCCCCCTTATACCCTCCCTTGGGGCCTGCCAGCCATGCACATGCACCGGGAACTTAATGGGAGTCTGGCCTCCATACACTCCTCTTCTTCAGGACTGGCTTTAGCAGTCACCTCTTGAATCTGGCACTGCTGGGACAACAGAGCTGTCAGCCTATTCAATTGGCCAGCACCTGTCTTAAACTGCACGTCCTCCAAAAATAGGGACAGAAGTCTCCACGTTAGCCACAAGCACTAACTACCTGTGGAACAGCCAGTGTTTTTGTGAAGGCTTCCCCAAGATGTTCTAGTTGGGGCAGCTGAGAAACACAGCATCCTACAAATTCCAGTCCCATGGAGCTGGGCAGTTCACAACTTACAATGGTCTCTGATCTGGTATTGTTACATTACGAGGAGAAAGTGAGGTCTGCAGATGCTGGAGATCAAAGTTGAAACTTTATTGCTGGAACAGCACAGCAGGTCAGGCAGCATCCAGGGAACAGGAGATTCGACGTTTCGGGAAGGGCCTGTGCCCGAAACGTCGAATCTCCTGTTCCCTGGATGCTGCCTGACCTGCTGTGCTGTTCCAGCAATAAAGTTTCAACTATTGTTACATTACACCTAACAACAACAACTTGAATTTATGTAGCATGTCTAATGTAGTGCAAAAACACCCCAACATACTTCACAGGAGGTGTAAAGAGCAAAACGTGACAGTGAGTCTCATAAGACAATCTGAGGACAGAATACCAAATGCTTGGCTGCAAATTTGGGTTTCCTGGAGTTTTTTAAAGGTGGGGAAAGGGGTAGCAAGTTGAAGAGGTTCAGTGAGGGAATTCCACAGGATAGGACCTAAATGTTTGAAGCTGAGCTGCCCATGGTGGTGAAATGTAAATCAGAGATGGACAAGAATTCAAAATTGTGTGTTACAGCAATCTCGGATGTTGTAAGAAATATTCTTGTTGTTTTTTTGTTGGTGTGCATAGCCTATTTATTTAAGTACTCTGCTTCTTTACATTATTTTGTGCAGCCATACCAATGTGGTCTTGTGCTTGGTCTTCTGGGTTGCTGCCCTGCTGAACGGCTTAGAGGAACATTGGATATCGATCTGGAGGAGATTGCAAAGATAGGGTTAATTAGGACCTTGGTTAGATGTGAAAACAAGAATGAGAATATTAAAAATCGAGGGATTACCAGGCTGAGAACCAATGTGCATCAATAGACATGAAGGTAAACAGCAATTGGTGTGAGTTGAGGTGCAAGCAGCATACTTTTGGATTAACTCAAGTTTAGGTAGCTTGGATGGTGTGGCTCTGATCTGTAGTGCTTTCAGAATAGCAAGTGCTAGAAGTAACAAGGTCATGAATAAAGGTTTCAGCAGCAGTTGACTCATTGACAGAACTACTCCACATCAACACAACAGTGACAGAATAATGAGACACCTGGTGACAGTGACAAGGCCATGAGTTTTGCAGTTTCAGATTTTATTTTTTTCAGTTACCATTTGGTTTGTTCTATTCTTTTTACTGGCAACTGCAATGCACTCAGTGTTACTAGTGTTGGAGGTGATTTGTCATGAAATCTATTGCATCATTTAAAACAGCAATTCTGACCCTTCTGCTGGCCTACACCCCAGAATGTCTGCTGAAAACTCATCGATAATGTTCCATTGTTGACATTTATTTTCGTAATTGAACATAATTCCACAGCAAAGAAGTCATTAACTTAAAATGGCCTGGAAAGCCAATGTAAACAAGCTTTGGGACTTCCTAGGCTCTACTGTAAATCGAGAATTAATATTTAAACAGCATAAATCTACAGTATCTCATTAAATCCATGGCTTTTAATAACTCAGTGTGCTTTTATATGGCTATGTCAAAATGCACACAGCAATATGTATTATTTCAAATATGCATAGTTACAACAAGAACAATAATCAGTAGACTTGTTGTTAAAACAATTGAACATATCATAGTTGCAGCTCTACATAGCATGAAGCTTTTCTGCAGTAGCTCAACCAACCTTTACGTTATTGATGAAAATGTGAAACTCTGGTCACCAGCATTCTGTCAGCATTAAAATTGCCTGAGCATACGCAAATCTTGTTTGGACATTTTAATTCAGTAAAATAAGCCATGGCCAATCCTTTCCCATATCCTATTTGCTGCCGACGTAAGTATGTTAATTATTTCTCTTCTTGGATCTATCTTGCATTCTTTCATTCATAACTGAAAAATCAACTTGCATTTTATGTACTACCTTCAGTGCAATTAAACATCCCCAACTTGTTCCACAGGACAGGTGATAAACAGGAAATTGTGAAGTGGACAGAGGTGACTCCTTGAAGTGATAACTCTAGAGAAGCTTCTAAAAGAGGTAGGAGGATGAAGACTTTTGGAAGATAGGTTTAGCATTCAGGTTCATGCTGGTTATGGCTCTGCCTCTGATAGTCGATGGGTGGAAGTCAGGAGGATACAGGACCACCAGGGTCAGAGAATGCAGAGGAGGCATTTGGGACACAGGACTAAACAACACATTCTTTAAGCTTCCAGCAGTTCCATGGGACTTTTGTATATTTACTTAAACCCCTAGAAAAATATGTGCAGTTTCAGATTAATATTGTTTCTGAACTGTAGCATCACAAGCCAAAAAGACAAAGTTGGTCAAGAAAACATATTGACAAGAAGAATAATATGTGAGTAAATGAAGTAATTGAATGTAGAGTGACATCTTGAGTACAATGACCTGATGCTGCTTGAGGCAGAAGTGAAGTTGACAATATAGTTAGTTGTCAGCGACAGACATTCACCAGTGTGGCCAGCGATTTGATAATTATAGCCAAGGAGCTTTTGGTAAGTCGAGGTGACAATTTTTCAACTTGTTGGCCCTGATTATTCATGTACAAGATATTTTACTTTCTCTACACCTTAAGACAATATTTGAGCTTTAATTATTTATCCTGATAATTTTTGTTCTCTTCTTTTAAAAGTTTTTTTTTCTCAAATTCACATTTAGCAAATGCTGAAAAATGTTGGAACATGGAGAAATAATAAATGGTATTTTACTATATTTGGAAATACATTAAATCTTGCCACTCTAGTGTATAGCCTGAGCCATCTATTGCTCTTGATCAACTACAGTAATACATACTGAAAGCCAGACTAAAATATAAGCCTCAAAGCCAAATCTTTTGACCTAGAGTCATAGAATCCCTACAGTTTGGAAGCAGGCAGTTCAGCCCATTGAATTACACCAACCATCCAAACAGCTTCCACCTAGACCACCCCTTTAGTATGGCCAATCTACCAATTGTGCACATCTTTGGACTGTGGGAGGAAACTGGAACACCCAGGGGAAACCGACGCAGACATGGGGAGAACACACGAACTCCACACAGACAGTGGACTGAGCCTGGAATCAAACCCATAGCCTTGGGGCTGTGAGGTAGCAGTGTTAACCACTAAGCCACCATGCCAACTCAACAGCTGTCCTTTTGACTTTAGCAGTTTGGTGTTGACCTAATGCTGTCTGTTCTGTTTTACTTTTGTTTACAGGAAAGTTGGCTGTTGATGCAATTACCTCCACATAGATAGACTTCCACTTTAAAAACAAATTTAGCCCCATGATTATCTGTCCAACCAATAAAATTGAATTTTTCTCAACTCCTCAAAAGTGATTTACTATGTGCTGCTATCTGCCATGGAAATAGCCTCATCTGAACTAAGTAGAAATGATTCCACAAAATAAAATGCAGTCACCTCCAACTATTCAGCAATCACTGGATACTAGCTGACAATCTTAACCAGACATCACAAGAAAAGTTTCATCTGGATGAGGAGAGCTTTCTGCTCCGAGGAATGGTCCATGAAGTTTATTATTCAATAGTAGACATTTAAGAGCAAGAATAAGCACCTCACTTCCAACAGCACTGCTACAAAATTGATCTCCAAGCAAAGTGATAAGAAATGCTAATCTTGTGAATCATTTCATAACAACAACTTGCATTTATAGAGTGCCATTAACATAGGAACATATCTCAAAATATTTCGCAGAAATATGACTAAACAGCAGGTCACATAAAGATGTCAGGATGGTTAAAGGTTTTGGTAAATGTTCGGTGCCTAAGTTGCCTTAAAGAAGGGCAGGATGGTAAAGGGTGGAAATGATTAGAGAGAGAATGACCTGAACAGCTGAAGACAGGAAGAGCACAGCGATCCTGGAGGGTTGTAGAGGAGACTTCAGAAATGGCGAGGGGCAGGGCACTGGAGGGATTGAAACAAATTTTACAAGATGGCATCGTCAGGGTTGGCCTTTCAGCAGAGGAGAGATGGATGAAGGGTGCTGGTTGGATATAGTTAGAAGAGTTTGAATGAGTTCAATTTGATAAACAGTGGAAGAGAAGATGCCAGTCAGGACTTTCGCACTAGTCAAGTCCTCTGTGACACCTCAGGAAGTTGACAATGTTAACGGCACAATATTGTTAAACGGTGCACAAGTGTGGCTTTTTCTTATCATTTTGGGTAATAAAGGCATGGATAAGGATTTCAACATCAGACGGACTGAAGCAGGGCAAAGTCAGGTGATGGTACGTCAATGGAGATATGCAGTATTAGTGATGCCATAGATATTTAACTATTAGTCATCGCTGGGTCAGATACCAGCTTCACACAGTTACCAAGGAGAAAGATGGCATTGAAGTCGAGGGGATGAAGTTTGTGGTCGAATAGTTGCCCTTTTCAAAGAATGGCAATAACCACATTTTACTTTATAAAGTGTTCCAATTAATTCCAGAATAGTTACATAGCTGACATCAAATCAAGACAGCTCAATTGTATGAGGTTGGGTGAAATGGCAGCTTCTTCAGTTACAAAGAGAACCTAAAGTAAGGGTTATTTTTTCACTGCTAAAATCTATCAGTAAATAAAATATAACAAATTCACAGAATCACTGATGAATTTTGTGCCTTTGTTGAGATTAATCTCTGCAGTCTACACTCTGAAATCTCTTGTACAAGCCAAGCTGCAACATTTGACCAGGCTTTAGTCAAGTGCATTTTGTCCTGGGGTTGTAAATCAATGCGGCAGCCTAGCGCACCACTGAATGAGTGACATTTAAAATGATGAACAGGTCAGTTGGTTAAAAGAGGTACCGTCATGCTTGTAAAGCTTTGTTTTGATGTATAGTCTGCTATTCTTCAACACCACCTAGTTACTCCATCTTAGGCCACGTCATTTCTTCAATACTTTCAGCAATTAAATATTTCTTCAATTTAAAAAATATATATAAATGACCATTCACTTGTAATTTTCTAACATGCCCTATAGAAATGCAAGCAGCTGCATACGAGACAGTAAGGTCAAGTTACTGTTTGCAATATTGTAATGTTTTAGTAAATCTTGTCTCAAGTTTGGTCATAATCAAATCAAACTTTGCATTTAGGGACAATATAGTACATATTCATCTATTTAGCAATATTCTTTCCAGTGGTTTAAAAACAAAAAGAGTCAGATATCAAATGGGGACAAATAGCTACACCGGGGACCTGGGTTTGATTCCAGCCTTGCGCAACTGTCTGTCTGGAGTTTGCTTGTTTTCCCCGTGTCCTCTGGGTGCTCTGGTTTCCTCCCACAGTCCAAATATGTGCATGCTAGATGGATTAGCCATAGTAAATACAGGGTTATGGGAAGGGGAGTGTCTGGGTGGGATGCTTTTTGGAAGGTCAGTGCAGACGTGATGCCAAATGGCCTCTTCCACACTGGAGGATCTCTATGATTCTATACATTGTCCCAAAGGGTTCCTTCACAAAGGTCAAGGGAAAAATTGAATGCTGTATCAATGGAGTAAACATTAGGAGATTTGTGCAGAGAGTTAGTTGGAGGTGACTTTTAAGGAGTCTATTAAATGAGACCAAGCAGTTGGAGAAATAATACAGTTTAGGAGAGGAATTACTGATTGTGGGGTTTAAAGAACTAAAGGCACAATCACAGTAGTGGGTTGAATGGGGAGGAGCAGAAAGAAAATTTGGGGAGGTTGTAGAATTAGGGTATGTTTTGGATTTAGAAAGAAATGGGACACTTAGGAGTCCAAGTGAGTAAAAAAATTTAAATTTGTTTAGGCCACTTTTCCTTGACATACACTGGTGTTAACATCATTGAATACCCCATCATCAAAATCCTGGGATTACCATTGAACAGAAACTGAACTGGATCAGCTATATAAATTATGTGGTTAAAGAACAGGTCGGAGACTGGGAATCTATTGGTTGGCACCCCGTCCATCACCATAAACATTTAATCCCTCCATCACAGATGCAAAGTAGCAGCAGTGTGCACCATTTACAAGACTTACTGCTGTAACTCACCGGGGCTACGTTGACAGCCCCTTCCAAGCATGTGGCCTCTATCTACTGGACACACAAGGGCAACAGACAGATGGGAATACCATCTCCTCAAAGTTCCTCTCGAAGCCCCACATCATCCTTCACCATTGCTGGATTTAATTCCTGGAATTCACTTTCTCATATTGCCATGCGTATTCCTATCCACCATGGGCTGTAGCAATTTAAGAAGCTAACTCAATACCACCTTCTCAAGAGCAATTATGGATGGACAACAATTGCCCACATCTTCTGAAAGAATTTTAAATTTGCTGCAGTCACTCTGTGCTTTTCCTGTGAAACCCTCAACCCATCCCTTTGTCTTCTTCAAGACATTCTGGAATTCTTCTGGCTAACCTCCCACTCCTTCTTAATTTCAGCTCACCCTAAATGTTCCTGACTATATCCTTGGTATCATATCAAATCACACTCACGTACTTGTTGCCTTTCACTGCCTGCTGACTCCTTACTACCTTCTCATTTAAATTCTCATCCATGTGTTTAAACCCCTCTCTTCTTTATTCCTGTAACCACTTCCATCCTGTTTATTCCCAACACTCTCTGGTTCTCTAATTCTGACCTTTCTTTCATCCATCCCTCCCTCAAACTGTCATTGACAGCTATGCCACAAATTGCTGAGGGATATCCTATAGTGTTCATGTCCCATGTGCGCCACCTCCTTAAAAATTCTTACACCCTCCTTTTTTGTCAAAGCTTCTATTTATCCATCCAAACATTTAATGTCTTTGTGACATTAAAGAAGTTGCATACTGATCATCCATATTATTGAATAGCAGAGCAAGCTGCAGGAGCTGAATGATCTACTCCTGTTATTACACTTCAATGCCCTTAAATAAATGCAAGTTGTTGTTGGGATTGTTGCTATTTTCCAACTGATGTGGCAAACCATTCAAGAAATCATTTCTTAAAACTTCCAATAAGTAAAAACATCAAGAATCAAATCTGGTACCATTCCATTTCAGCACATTTTAAATTGATAGTATAAAATAAACTCTTCTTTTCTGATTGGAAATTGTATGCCAAGTAATTATAATGCATAATTTAACATGGTACTTCTTGTAGTTTTAGAGAAAAGCATTAAGAAATGCCAATTCATTTAATACATAAAAATGTTCATAATTTTATCTGCCTTTTGACAATTGGGATTTGAAACATTCAGTTTCTTAGCCTGATGCTCATTCCCACAGCATCTGATGGATCAATGGCAGAGTTTGGAAGCTGAGGAAATTTTGCCTTAACAGCAAAGGAATCAGGGATACCATGACTGAAGACTGTGCCACCTGCAAGCAACAATACATTATGCACTCTCAGACATGACCTCTTAAACCTGCAATCTCTAAAAGCTGGAAGGACACAGTCAAAACGCGTGTGGGATTACAGATAGGAAGCCCATGGGAAACCACACTTCCGAGCTGTCCCTCTGGTCACACTTTGCACTGCCTGAGAATTATATCCCATTGTTCCATTGTTTACTGGATCAATATCCAGGAACTCCCATAACAGTTCCTTAGTAGCATCTTTATCACAATGGTTCAGGAAGGCAGCTCAGCAGAACCTTTCAAAGGCAACTAGAAATGGGTGATATGTGTTGAACTTGTGTGTTGCATACACAGTGGACAGCTTTTTTTAATAGATGCTGATGGGGTAGTCTTTGACTTAACTCGGAATTTAAAACAATATAGAGCCTAAAATAATTTCCCAAATTTATATAAAGTAAAAGGAAGTCTTAAACAAACCGGATTTGTGCAGTTGTGTAAGGTAATGGTTCTGAATTGTTTAATGTTCATGGTACATTGACTCCATCCATTCTACTAACATTGCCCTGTCTATGGAGGGAGGCAAGGAATTCTACTGTAGCTTTCAATGGAAGCAGATAGATCTCTGTCAGCTCCCTAAGGTCCTAGTGTCCATGTCTCAACAAATGTAGTTGTAATGATTGCTATCATGAATCCTGTTATTGGAGACCAGTGCTTCTTCTGCAGATTCTCCATGTTGGTATATCCCCTATAGGACTGGTGGCAGTGAACTTACTCAAACAGCTATTACACAGAACTGCTCATCAATAGAGATGGCAAATACTGCAAGATATCAGGAGTGTTCATCTGAAAATATACTCCTCAGTTATTGTTGTTAATTGCATTGATTCCAGACCACACAGTCTATATCTTTAAGAAAGTTACATCATCACATATGACACTCTGATATAATGGTTACAGGCCTCACCTTCACTCAGGCTATCAGAGCATTGAAAACAGTGTAATGTGTTCAGTCTGTCAGTCATACCTATGTAACATACAGCAATGATCAATAAATACAGAACCCAGTTTATATGCAAGTCTGTGGTATTGATGGGCAATTGTCTATGGGCAATGATGTTTCACTGAAGCAATCACAACAGTTGCAGTGAAACAGATTCAGGTTCCATAAATAGAGAGGCCTACCACAAGAAGAAATATGAAGAGTTGGAAGAAAAGCAGTTAAAAGGCAAGTTGACCATTCCAATCACAAAACATCATTCAGAAGCTGATAAGAAGTACTGCTGCAAGTGTGTGA
The DNA here is from genome assembly GCF_004010195.1 of Chiloscyllium plagiosum. NCBI lineage: Eukaryota > Metazoa > Chordata > Chondrichthyes > Orectolobiformes > Hemiscylliidae > Chiloscyllium > Chiloscyllium plagiosum. Next base: position 20,735,969 of record NC_057739.1, read on the forward strand.
GGTAGCAAAAGACAGAAAATCTAGCCACACTTAAAGGATACAAAGAGGAGATTTTATGAAGGTGGTTCTGCAAGGAGCAACTGAAGACTCCAGAATAAAGTTCAAGACCTCTAAGGTCGTGGGGATTACTGAACAATGTCACAAAGATCTGAAAGGGAACGTAAGGGAGTGTAAAAGAAAGATTTCACCTCTCATAACGAGCATAATTGCTCTCATCATCAGTTCTCTCAAGATGCAGCTGTAAGAGCCAATGAAAGAACCAAAAAAAGAACTTTACACCGGGGTGACAGTGTCAGAAAGGTCCCAAAACATACTTAAGGTGAAAAGGAGCAAATCTGAAGAAATCCAGTGGGACCATATAGCAGACAGAGATAATAGACAGGAAAAGATTAAAGGTTTAAAAAGATTGAGAATTAACAATTAAACCAACATTTCAGTGGAAAGATTTATGAAGGTTGTGGCCAGAGAAATTTATGGAACAATTTGTGTAAAAGAAAATATCTGATATATTACGTCATGAAAGACAGGAAAACATCATTTTTGCCTGGAATAAAACATAAGAAAATTCCACCTCGACTGCAGGAGATGGTGAATCACACTTTCTAAGGTACTGGTAATTAAAACTGACCCAATGCAGTTGCACTGATTGCTAACATGTAATAAGACTTGCTATTTGAAAACACTGTAGCCTCTCCAAAGTGGTGTATTTCCTATCATTGTTTTTATTCACTCATGGGACATGGAGGTCACTACCTGAGCCAGTATTTATTGCCTGTCCCTAGATGCCCTTAAGAAAGTAATACTGAGCTGCCTTCTGGAATCACTGCAGTCCACGTCACCAATAGACCCCAAGACAAAGCAAAGCAAAGCAAAGCAGGACATGTGGCAATGAATGACTTCAAACAACTCTTACCCAGTCCCTTTGGTCGAGATGGCAAATACCACATAATACTGGAGTGGTCATCAGAGAAAATACCACATGCACCTTCAAAGTTTCAGTGACAGATGTGGACATCATTTTTTTTTCGTGTTCTACATGATCTATGCCAACTTCATGTTTTAGTCTGCTGAAAGCTTGTGGTATTTCAATGAAGCTGAAAAAAATTAGCTCAGTTTCTTGCTGCATGGATGCGCAAAATAGATTTGGAAAGCGTCGTCAAGGGAAACCTGAATGCTACCAATAGGTTGAGAATAAATTTAAATAGCATCAGCAACTCTGTTCATAAATAACAACCTGTGAAAGTATTTAAAAACAACTCTAAGTCTAAATTCAAACACTTTGTTTTTTTAGTTAGGATCTATTCCTCCAGAATAAACAGACAAACAAATCCATATTTCTTCATCAGTCTGAGAGCTCCTCAAATAGTTTACCAACAGATGTTTAAAATACTGATTGGAGAAAACTACTTTTTAATACAAATCATAGAATGATACAGCATACATGGAAGTCATTGACTACATTGTATCTGCCAGCTCTATGCTTGAGCTATTGCATTAATTCTACTTACCTGCTCTATCTACATAATTTGTACTTTTTTTCCCATTTGAATCTTACTATTAAACTGACTTCCGCCTTTCAGGTGATGCATTTTATATCATATCAGCTTGTTGCATAACAAGTCTTTCCTTAAGTTACCTTTGGCTCGTTTGCCAAATACGTGAAGCCTGTGTCGTCTGGTTGCTGGGAATGAGAGACTCCTGGGATGTGGAGATGCTGGAGTTATTCCATATAGATCAGAGAAGGTTAGAGAAGATATGATAGCAGTGTTCAATATTATGAATAATTTTAATAGAATAAATAAGACATAACTGTTTCCACTAGCAATAAGATCTCTGCAAGTTTGGGTGGTTTGTGAAACTGAAAAATTGGTTTGAATAGGTAACTGCAAAAACAGTAACCTCTTGGATCTACCAGTCTTCACCTCCCTTTAGCCATCAGGTTTTGCCAAGGTCTGGAAACCTTGTCCAACAAGGATTAAAAGTGGTGGTGTACAGTTTCATTCCAATATTTGATTGCCCAACCCCAGTTCTCCCTCTGTTAAACTGGCTGTAGGCAGGTTGGAGGAAGATTCCAATGAAGAGTCAGGTTTTTAACTTTTTAACAACTCACCAGAGGCTGGTCTTCCCAATTCTAGGGGTTAAAACTCCCTAAGGGCTGCAGCAGGTTACATGGTTGTCTTGCCACCATAAAGATTTTACCTGGATATAATTCCTTCCCAACATTCTCAAAGTGCTTCATACTTAATTGCTTCTAATCATTGCTTCCAAGGGATCATTAGTTATGCAGGCTGTTTTGCTATAACATGACATTTGTGTTCTTCTGCAACCTTATACCATAGAAACTTGCACTATGGAAACCACTTTAGAAAATCACGCTGTAGAAGATCGCTAATAGAAAGTCGCTATACCGTTCAGTAAAAAGTTTGCATTATCCAAACAACATCCGTAATTTGTCATTCGCATTATAGCCAATTCACCCTGACGAAACACGCACTATAGCAGAACAACCTGTATGTACAGGTAACATAGAATGGGGAAAGAGACCCATTGCATTTGTTCTTCACCAATACAGACCAAGAATTACTCAGTATTCCCCAATTTGAATTAAGTGGACCAATGCCTATTTCATACTTTTGCCTCTCATTTTTCACTGCTTCTGCTTTGTGGGGTAACAGGGGGGTTAGTTTAGTTCAGTTGGTTGGGTGGCTGGTTTGCAATGTAGAGTAATATCAATGGCATAGGCTCAATTTCTACATCCGTTGATGTTACAGTGAAGGATTCTCTTTCTCAATCTTTCTCGTCACCTGAGACATGGTGATCCTCAGGTTAAACCACCTTGGTCATCTCACTGATCTGATAAGACTATGACACCTTTATCTATGGGCTAATACACCAAGTGATATCAAACATTACAGTTGTTAGTTCCTACAGCAAGGCCTTCAACAAATCAAAAGGTCTGCAGGCTGGTCCCTGGAGAAACTCAAACTTTTTTTTAATTTCAAAAATATACTTTATTCATAAAAATATTTAAATGATCTGTACAAATGGTCATGCCATACATACGTAAACATTCCATTTCTTTGCATACAGAGATCCAATAATCATTAATATATACAGGTCTGTACATTGACCATCCATATATTTAGCTGAGGCATCAGCGGAGCCCACTTACTGCGTGGGCCCCCTGTTCTTTGGTAGGCAGACATTACACGGTGGTCTTTCCCCACAGCGCCTTGGCGGCAACTGCCCCAAGCTTCAGCGCATCCCTCAACACGTAGTCCTAGACCTTGGAATGTGCCAGTCCACAACACTCAGTTGGGGTCAGCTCCTTCGGCTGGAAGATCAACAGGTTTCGTACAGACCAAAGAGCATTGTTCACCGAGTTGATGATCCTCCTGGCAGAGTTGATGTTCGTCTCGGTGTGCGTCCCGGGGAACAGACCATAGAGCACGGAGTCCCGTGCCACAGTGCTGCTTGGGATGAACCTTGACAAATACCATTCCTCTCCAGACTTCTTCTGCATAGGCACATTCCAGAAGGAGGTGTGTGACAGTCTCGTCC
>NC_057739.1:20739606-20771897 GCF_004010195.1 Chiloscyllium plagiosum
GCGGCAGCGAGGCCAGGCCCATCCTTCGCAACACCGGGGACAGGTAGAACCTCAGTACGTAGTGACACTTGGTGTTTACGTACCAGGGATCCATGCACAGCTTGGTGCAGCCACACACAAAGGTGGCCATCAGGGTGAGGGTGGCATTTGGTGTGCTTTTTCCCCCGTTGCCCAGAGCTTTGTACATCGAGTCCCTACGGACCCTGGCCATCTTTGATCTCCATATAAAATGGAAGATGGCCCGGGTGACTGTGATGGGACAGGTCCTGGGAATAGACCAGACCTGTGACACATATAACAACACTGACAGTGCGTCACACCTGATGACCAGTCTTTTACCCGCGATGGAGAGCGACCATCACTTCCATCTGCCCAGTTTCTGCCTCACTTTCTTGATACGCTCCCCCCAAGGCTTGATGCACGCCCCAGCCCCCCTGTACCAAATACCCAACACCTTCAGGTGGTCAGTCCTGACGGTGAAGGGGATGAAGGATCGGTCGGCTCAGTTCCTGAAGAGCATGGACTCGCTCTTTCCTCGGTTGACCTTGGTCCCCGAGGCCCGTTCGAACTGGTCACATATGCACAAGAGTCTGTGCACAGACAGCGGATCCGAGCAGAAAATGGCAACATCTTCCATGTACAGGGAGGCCTTAACCTGCAGGCCCCGCTGCCAGGAATAGTCACCCCTCTCAGGCTCGCATCCTTCCTGACGGACTCGGCAAATGGAGCCCTGCCTGACTCCAGATCTGACTGGGAAGCTATCTGATTCCCACCCATTGATTGAGACTGCCCTGACAATGTTGGTGTAGTGCAGTCTGATCCAATTGCAGATTCCCTCCCCAAAGCCCATTTTCGAGAGAACATCGCTCATATACATATGTGATATCCTGTCAAAGGCTTTCTCCTGGTCCAGGCTGATGAGGCAGGTGTCCAACCCTCTGTCCTGCACATAGGCAATCGTATCCCTGAGAAGCGCGAGACTCTCAGCGATCTTCCTGCCTGGTACAGCACAGGTTTGGTCAGGATGGATCACCAATCCCAGAGCAGACCTGACCCGGTTGGCAATGACCTTTGCCAAGATTTTGTAATTTGCATTTAATAGTGTGATTGGTTGCTAACCTGGAGAAACTCAAACACTCCTGATATTATTTCTTCAAAATAAAACTTGAGGTTTGCTCTGCTGCACCATCCTCATGCCCAGGGACCTCTGACTGCTCTCCTTTGAAGTAAGCCTGGGATACCAAGTGTACATAAAGAAGCAAATACAAGTTGGGAGAAAATAGACATTTTCACACAGCTAATAGCTAGAGTCTATTATGCACTGCCAAGAAGCAACGTGGAGGCAGGTTCACTTCAGGCATTCAAGAGACTTTGGATGATTATTTAAATAAAAATAAAGTGCCGGGTTAGGGAGAAAAGACTGGAAAATAGCACAAAATCAAAATGGTCAGACAGCCTGTGTTACATAATGGGCTGAATAGCCTCTTTCTACACTATCACAATTTTGTGATAATGGGATTATCACAAACTCAGGGAATGGTCCTACTCTGAGAGTGAACCCAGGATCTGCATCTTTGATTTCTCCCTTCATGGTGCCCAGGAGAAGGCTTAGAGACAGGCTGTAATGTTCAAGTTCACTGTTAAGTAAGGACACATGGAATTGAGTTTGAGTATAATTAGTTCTCACACACAGAAAGGAAATGTATAAGAAATTGATCTAATTTTGGTGATGATGCCCAAGGGCCAATTGTTAATCAGATATGAAGTGACCGTATACAATTGAAAAATATTTATATACCATCGGTGCAATCCTGATGATAAGTTGACTCAGAAACAGGGAGGATGGAAGAAGAAGAAAGACTCCATTTCTACTGCAGAATATCTGTTTCTGGGTTTCTAACTAACTGTTATGGCAATATGCAAGAATATCTAAATTGCAATTTTCTTGATCACACTGGAGGTGGAGATTAGTTAAGAAATAGGGAAAAAAAAAGCATTCACAAATTCAGGTTGTTCCAAAGTGTTTTTTCAGCCAATGATGTACTCTTGATAGTCACCATTGTAGTGCAGCAAATGCCAATTTGCACACGGCAAGTTCCCATAAATAATAGTGTGATAACAGCCAGATAATCTGTTTTGTGATGTTGATTGATGATAAACATTGGCTGAGACACCAGACATAATTCCCTCACTCTTAGAATCATCGATTCTGGAATCCCCACACTGTGGAAAGAGGTAATTCGGCCCATCGAACCTGCACCGACCCTTCGAACAGCATCCCACCCAAAACCAGACATTTGCCCTATCCCTGTAACCCTGCATTTACCATGCCTAATCCACATAACCTGCACATCTTTGGAAACTTCTTTGATGTAATGTCACCAAATCTTTGACATCAATTTGAGAATATGCTTGAGCCTCAGTTTAATATTGTATCCTAAAGATCACATGAGCAACATTGCAGCCCTCACTCAGAGTAGCACAGGAGTGTATAAGATTTGAGTTTTATACTCAAGTCCCTGGCATGGGACTTGAACACAGAGTCTTCTAACTCAGAGGTGAAGGTGCTAGTAGCTGAATTGTGGTGGATAGAGAGACTCCACTGCCTCTAATCACATTGAGATTAGAGGAAGCTTAAAGTAAAGACTGGTCCATTTGAAAGCATTAAAATCCCTTAACAGCATCAAAACAAAATTTACAAGTCAGATAAACACAAATACTTTAAAAATTTAAGAGATTGGAGGCCTGCATTCACATTTACGATGATTCCTTTTTGATTTGAAGATTTTGACAAGTAAAAACAAACACATGTAGAAACATAGGAAAATATACACAACTGAAAGGATTAAACCTGAATTGCCAAATTCTGACTTCTATCTTGAATGCCATTGTGTAACAAAAATGTTCATACCAAATTTATATCATTAGCAGAATTGGAGGTGTAGTGGACAGCGAAGAGGGTTACCTCAGATTATATAAGGATCTGGACCAGATGGGCCAATGGGCTGAGAAGTGGCAGATGGAGTTTAATTCAGATAAATGCAAGGTACTGCATTTTGGGAAAGCAAATCTTAGTAGGACTTATAAACTTAATGGTAAGGTCTGAGGGAGTGTTGCTGAACAAAGATACCTTGGAGTGCAGGTTCATAGCTCCTTGAAAGTAGACTTATAGGTAGATAGGATAGTGAAGAAGGCATTTGGCCTGCATTCCTTTATTGGTCAGAGTGCTGAGTACAGGAGTTGGGAGGTCATGTTGCGGCTGTACAGGACATTGGTTAGTGGTGCTGGAAGAGCACAGCGGTTCAGGCAGCATCCGAGAAGCAGTACTCTTCGGATGCTGTCTGAACTGCTGTGCTCTTCCAGCACCACTGATCCAGAATCTGGTTTTCAGCATCTGCAGTCATTGTTTTTACCTATAGCAATGTGAGTCATTCTTCACTGCCTCTGAAATAGCTCCACAAATTGTTACAGAAGAATCAAATAAGAATAAAGCCGAGGGAGAATTGCTGTATTGGAAATGTCGTCTCATGGATAAGACATTAAACTGATATACTTTCTGCCCTCTCTGGTGAATGTGGAAGTATTTAGAAGAGGAACATATTTTCCCCAGCATCATGGAAACTATATATTTGCCAACCAAACTTGCTCGGTTTCCGGTGGGATCTTACTGTGCAAGAAATATTTTGTACATCTCCTACATTTTAATAATGCCGACACCTCAAGACTTTGTATTAGCTGAAACTGCTTTGGAATATCCCATCATTTAGAAAGACATGTCTCAGTGCATATTCTTTTTTTCTGACTACTTTGACGCTCAGTGCTTAGATTAAAATTTGCACCTGATCTCAGTGTTTTAAGTCCCTTCGGCTTTTTTCTGTCCCATCTCTTTAACCTCCTATTACCTGACAATCCCACAATCAGTTGATGAATATGTGGAACTGTCGCAAATGTAGAACCATTGACCCCAGGAACTTGTTCTGCTATTTGATAAGTTCACAGCTGATCTGTTTGTGTTTCAAATTCTGCAGTCCCATCTACCCTTGATAATCTTTCATTCCCCTGCCTAACAGAAATGTATCTACCTATCTTAAAAATATTCAATGACACAATTTCCACTGCCTTCTGAGACAGAGTTCTAAAGTTGGACAACTCACTGACACAAAAAAATTCCTAATTTCTGGGCAGCCCCTGATTTTAAATACTGCCCCTCTAATTCTAGTCTCATTCACAAGAAAAAGCATTCTTTCTACAGTCATCTTGTTGAGACCATTCAGGAACATATAAGCTTCCATCAGGTTACTCTTCATTGTTGTAAACTCCAGGGAAGAAAAGTTCAGACTGTCCAACCTATCGTCATAAGACAACCCACTCATAACAGGTATCAATCTAGTTAACTCCTCTGAACTGCCATTAGTGCATTTACATCTCTCCTTAAATAAGGAGACTAAAACTGTACACAGTATTCAAGATTTGGTCTCACCAATGCCCTCACCATCTTTCTTTGTTCTTGACTTTAACCTCTTGTGTAATCCCCTCAACATCATTCCACCAATTCAACTGTTCTTTCGATCATCTATGTCCACTCTCCAGAATTGCTCTTGAAATCCATCTTTCTCTCTCATTTTTGTTCCTTATTTTCTTCAAAACCCACAAGCTTTGGCCAATTGTTTGGTAATTGTTACTATGATGTAAAATGTATGATTTCTGTGTATATTATGTCATTTATTTTAGAGTTTTGATTGGAGCTAGTGGCATGTAGGTTTTGATTTATGTCTGAAGAGGTTTAATGATTAACTGATAGATATTTCAATAGAAATAGGTGATTTCTTGAAATAAAAAAGACAGTGAGAAAGGGAGTTTCTGGTGTGTAATGGGGTTTTGTTTTCATTGGGAGATATTTTACCAACAAACAAAGTGAAGAGTTTTGAATTAGGTATTCACTTTGCAACATCAGAGATTTATATTTTTTTCATTGAATTAGGGGGAATGCCCACAACTTGGAAAATGCTTTTGGGTCTCAGTTTGGCAAGTTTGCAGAACTCATGGCTGAAGTTAAATGTATAAAACAATTGCACTGAGAAGGGTTGCTCGTTTATAACTGGCACCAAATAGGTTATCTCAGTGTAAGGAGTTTATCTAAAACATTCAGCACCAGAAGTATTCAGTTAAAACCCTGAAGAAATTATGTGAAGCTGAGAATTTCTAATATATAAAATTGAGTAAGAGGCAATCAGATTACTGAGATCAAGACTTGAAGCCACAGTTAAATCTGTGGTGGAGAACAGAATTCTCTGTGGCATTGAGTACAATAACAGAGAACTATAATGGGATTAATGTGATTAGATTTGACTGTGTTTTAGAAAATCTTTCAATGTGTGTTACATGTAAATATTTGCTGTAATCTATTTTATCTTCATTTCTTTTGTGTAATAAACTGTTTTATTGTTAATACTAAATCATCAGCATTGCATATTTATGTTTCAGTAAGAGGCCACTCATTAAACCAAAAGCAAAAACAAACAAAATATCATCTGTCAAACTGTTCAATTCAACATTAATTTATTTGCAACAACAATGGCTTAGCATCATATAGCATCATTAACTTAGAAAAATGGTTCATTTCACTGCCCAGTTTTCAGTCTGGAATTTAACTTGTCCAATAATAACATCAGGTAGGATCATAACACTACCCGCTTTTAACTTTGAGTGTTTCTTTATTTAACAGGGAAGTGAAATGAACCATTTTTCTAAGTTAAAGCTGCAATCTGAAGCTAAGCCATTCTTGTTATAAGTGACTTAACGCAGAATCAAACTGTATAACTGAATAAGGATGCAAAGTGTACCACAACTGCGATTCAGTTCATGGTTTAACAAAAAACAACACATAGATACTGAATGGTTACTGATATTAATCTCTCGTGTATTTAGCCCTCAACTTCAATCATTTCCAAATTATAATTTTGGGAAGAATTTCAGAAGCTTCATCCTTGAATGACCTTGAGTTATCCATTTTTATTTTACTACTCAATGATATATAGCATGATTTCAAAATCTAAGTCAAAAAGCCTGATGTCACAGATACAATTTATTATGCCCAGTTAACCAGCAGCAATTTGCTATTGGTTCTGAATGAATAAAGTAAATTACTCCTTACTGATGAGAGAACAACTTAATTTGTCTTCACCAGAATGAAGATAATACTCCAACATAATACAAACAACTTTGGTGTTCAGTTGTTAGAATTACAACAAATGTTTTCCACACTATTTGCATATCTTGCTAAAGATTTTCCAAAATATTCATGGAAAAGAAACATAGAAGCATAATGCTAATGCTACATCCTCTCCATCCTGCTATTTCCACTCCCACCCAGCAAACCCCCTCACCCCACCCCATGATCACCACCCCCATTGATACTTTGATCTATTCCCAAGCTTCTTGCTAGTTATAATGAATGTGGTGAATTTTATCAGTCACTGATTTTTGAATATGTTACAGTCTGTCCGCACATCTCGAGCCAGCTTTGAACATTCAGAGAATATTTTCCTGATGGATTCATTGTTATCTGGCTAGTGTTAATGGAACATCCTGTGTTGCAAATAATCATTTAATTTAATTAGTTTTGGTGTCCTGCTTTGGGGACAGAAAATTTACTCCGTTTGGTCCATCTAAAATCACCATGCAGCAAAGCCTGCTGAAGGTGTTTTGGCAGAGATAGACTGAAACTACTTATGAACAATGGGAACTTAGACTAGGGACATCAGGACGGCAAATTCCCTTGTCATGGAGTTAATGTCTTCAGCACAGGTAGTGGGAGAAAAATAGGTCAGAAAATGGACCTCAAAGCTATTATTTAAAAGTGCATTGCCAAATTTTATGCACAGCAGATGGACTGCACATTCAGTAATATCATTTTAAGAACGCAGAACGCTTCAACAGTTTTATTGATTGTGCCTTGCTCAGCTGATGTAATCCTATGTCATACAAATTTGAATTGCGACAGACTGTCTGTAATAAAAATAAGAAATGTTACTGTAACAAATGTCCATTAAAAAGACCATAGAATCATTGAAATTTACAGACTGGAGAGAGGTCATTTGCCCCTTCAAATCTGCACCAGCTGAGAAATAGCCATCAAATCTAATCCAACTTCAAGTGTGCATCTAACCATTTTTGCGTGTGTTAAAAACATTTCCATCTCAACAAAACTTTCATTAGTGGGTCCCAGAGTCCCACCATCCTTCTGGTGAAAACATTTCCTCAAACTCCCTCTGAATTTCCTATCTTTTATCTTAAATCCTGGAAAGCAAATTTCAACCAAGAGGAACAGCACCTTCCTCTATACCCTTAATAATTTTGTATACTTACATTAGATTTGGACTCAGCCTCCAAAGAAAATAACCCTAGCCTATTTTCTCCAATCTGCCAACAACCTCATGGACATTTCTTTGTACCCTCTTCAGTGCAGGCATGTTTTTGCTAATGTATAATAAAGAGAACTGAATGCAGCATTCTAGCTGTTGCCTAACCAGTGTTTTATATGGTTCAGCTCTAATAATCTGTGTCTCAGCTATGAAAGGAGAACTTATGACCTGTTATCCCAGTTTCTTCAGCTCATGATTAGAAAAGAACTTTGGTCTGTCTCAAAACAATGACAGCAATCAGCACTAAATAAAATGGGTGATACCAGCTGGCAATTAGCCTTGGTTGGATAAAATTATGGTGACATCAGACAATCTTTGAGCCAGTTATTGACTTCTGGACTGAAGAAAATTAGTGTCTCCAAATGAATAGCTTCCAGTAGCGTTAATATCATAGTATGGTGGTTACTTTAATCTGAGAATGATTGCAGTAACAATTTCTAAAACTTAAAGTTTCAGTTGACATGAGTGATTATATAAAATTACAGTCACAAAAAAATTGTTAGATCAGATAAAACTTTGCAGTTCATCTAGCTAGTCTCAAAATCATGTTCATGAAATAATAATTGCAGAGGAATTATCCCACTCTATCCTTGGAATGAAATAATGTCTTTCTCCATTTCATTTGGGATTTCATCCTAAGAGTGATTGTTTTTCTCATGATTGATCTAAAGTCAATGTTCAATGATTTCCCAGTTATTAATCTGTTCACATCTGTGTCAGTATCACAAAACAAAAATTATATTATATATACATAATTAACTCTGATTTTGGTTTAGCATCGTGCAATGAGTACAAAAATATGTGCTGTATAAACTGGTAGTCCTATAACAACTCTTCACTCCAACAATATTGTAGTTCAAATTCACTTCAGGGTTCAGCTGATGTAAATGTATTAATTGCCTGTAAAACAGCTTCAATGTAGTTGTAAAGATATCATAACTGCCATGCTGCAATGTATTTTACTCTCAAATTAGAAATTGGAGTTTAGTAAATTTTTACCTATGAATTCTTCCGGCTTTAATATTGAAATACACTTTGGATATTTTGTTTTAAACTGAATCAAAGTTACAAAAGATAGAAAGGATTGAACAGCATTATTCATTGATATTGCATCAATGTATATGACATTTTCAATTGAAAGACTTACCTTAACAGCTTCTCCATGGGTGACTTTATCAAACACCTTGTCATTCACTCGCAAGATCTGATCTCCTACTCGAAGCCCTTCTTTTTCAGCTAATGAGTTTTGTTCAACAAGTGACACATAGATGCCGACCCCATGCTCAGCTCCTCCTCGGATGCTGAAACCCAAACCTTCATTTGTTTTGTTTCTTTTCAGTGCCACCTGCCTGATCTCGCCATAATTTTCTTTCATTACTAAGCTTGGATAGAAAGGAGCTGTCCGTTGATCAGTGCTGAAATTTACTTGCACTTGTCTGGAAACTTGGGAGTCTAATTGCTAAGGGAAAAAGAAACAAAAACAAATAATTTAACAGGCAATCCAATATAAATGGTAGTTATATGCAAATAACCAAGAAAAAAATCAATGAAGCACATGCAGAAAATACACCGTGTTACGTAATATATTCCCAAATACAATTGTTGAAAGAGCTAATCCTTATTGATGATCATTAAATTTTAAGTTTGAATGCAATACAATTAATTAGATTTAAACATGAGTAACAAACAATTATTTTAAATATTCCTTCAGCTTTGCACTGTGTAGAATTTCATTGAATAGAACTATTGACAAATTGATATATTTCTGTTACTCCAGTGTGAAGTGCTTTACAAAGAGAATACATATACATTGGACTTTACACTGGATCTGGATCTCTCTCTCTCTTGCTAATGAATAGTAGAACATGCTTGAGATTGAGATTACTGTCCCACTTGGTTCTTTGAGAAATTGATTGCAAATATAATTTTAAAATTATTTCAAAAATTATTGAAAGGCTAAAACCACAGCTTCATACCTTTTTACAATTAGGGCTTCTCTTAAAATAAAATATATATAATTTTTGAAATAATTTTAAAATTATATTTACAATTAATTTCTCAATGTCTCAATCTCACATATGCTCCACTATCCCCTTCTAGCTATATTCATCTTCATTGACTTCATCCATTCTCCATTACAGACATTTTCAGCAAGTCAATAATCTCTATCTTTAGCAGTCCACCTTCACTCAGTAATGGGATTCAGATGGTTGTGGGTTCAAATCCTCTCTCCAGAGATTTGAACATGTATCAATTTAAAGGCAACATACTGTAGATGGTGGAAATCGAAAATAAAAATAAGGAAGTGCTAAAGAAACTCAGCAGGTCTGGTAGCATTTTTGGAGAGAGAAAGTGTCAACATTTTGAGCTCAACAACTCCCCAGTTCGAAAAATGAGTCATTAGCTTCAACTCTGCTTTTCTCTCCAAACATGTTGCAAGATCTACTGAGTTTTTCTTGTATTTTCTTTCAACTTGAACATATAATCATGCTTAACACTTCAATAAAGTACTGAAGGGTCAAAGGTGCCATTGTCAGATGAGATGTGAAACTGATGTCACATTTGGCCTCTCAAATGGATGTATAAGAATCTGTATAAGTAGACCAATAAGTGCCATGAAATTATTCATGCATCCTTGCGAACATATAGTCTCTCACTGACACATTAAAAGAGATTACCTGGCTATGATTTCAATCTCATGCATAAGATGCCTGTTGTGTTTCTCTATACAGTTTTGCATTTTTTAAGTTGTTCACTCATGGGATGCAGGCATGGCTTGGCTGGCCAGCATTTATTGCCCGTCCCTTATTGCCATTGAGAAGGTGGTGGTGAGCTGCCTTCTTCAATGACTGCAGTCCATCTCCTGTTGGCTGACCCACAATAACATCGGGGAAGCAATTCCAGGATTTTGATCCAGGATTATGATCCATGACAACACTTCAAAAATATATCAATGGCTGTAAACTGCTAGCTTTGGACATCAGAAGGACACATAAAAGTGTAAAATGCAACATTTTTGGGACAATGAAGAAAGAAGGGGAAGGTTCATGTTTTAGTATACCTTCCTTTGAGAACTTGTGGACTTGGTTTTAAATAGCTGATTACTTTTCAGTAAGCTTTTATTTTACAATTAACAAGATTAGTTATTGAAAAATGTATATTATTATCATTGGAGCAGATTTATTTCTCACAAATCTCATGGAAAAAATATTCTGGTTCTTTAATTTTTAGCTGCAATTTTTACACTTGTAATTGAGAATAAGTCAGTAATTGGCACCTATAGTAATGATTTGCACTCTAAGCCCTTAGACCACTGTTAAATTGCTGAAACTCATTTCATTTGAAATTGTTTGTAAGCAGCACAAAGGAGAGCTTTTTTTATTCCAAACTTTGGAGCTGGATTAAAGACCAATGTCTGTTAGTCAAAGACCAATAGGCAAGGTGAGCCAAGGTCAATACATTGAAAAATAAGTTAACTCATATGTGCAATACCTTCCCCTGCAACCACTGAAAGTGTAGCACCTGCCCATTTACCTCCTCCCTCCTCAGATTCCAAGGGCCCAAACACACCTTTCAGGTCAAGCAGTGCTTCACTTGCACTTCACATAATCTAATCTACTGCATTCGCTGCTCACAATGTGGTCTCCTCCACACTGGGGAAACACAGTGTAGATTGAGGGACTGCTTCGAAGGATATCTACATGCTGCTCGCAGAAATGACTCTGAGTTTCTGATTGCCTGCCACTTTAACACGCCACCCTGTTCCCTGGCCAAAAACTCTGTCTCAGGCTTGCTGCAGTGTTCCAGCAAAGCTCAACGTACGCTGGAAGAACATCACCTCGTTTTGGTTTGGGACCCTGCAGACCTCCGCACTCAATGTCAAGTTCAATAATTTTAGGGCCTGAACTCTCCTGTCCTAGCCCCCTACGTTACACATCAGGCCTTGATATCACATAGTCTGTCATTATTGTTTGCCACTAACAGTCCAATTAACAGCTGTTCACTCTCCTAGCCAGATGTTATCCACTCCTTTGCCCAACTGCTCTTCTCTCTCTTTGGGCTCTATCCCCACCTATCATTTACTCCTTACACGCCCCCATCCACCCTATCTTCTGCATACAAACCAACATTTTCCTAGCTACCATTAGTTCTGAGGAAGGGTCACCTGACCCGAAACCTTAACTGATTTCTCTTCAGAAATGTTGCCAGACCTGCTGAGCTTTTCCAGCAACTTCTGTTTTGGTTTCTGATTTACACCATCTGGATTTCTTAGCATGCCACCTAAACCCAGCTCTCTTGCTGATTCCAGTCTTCCCTTGTTTATTGTGCACAGATACCAGTCAAATCGCTTCCTGCCTTGTGGGGCTGGGAGCAGCGAGAATGTGCAGACTTGTAAAAGCGATTTGGTGTCTGGACCAATCCTAGTATTGTTTCCCCCTTCAGCTGTAGTATGCTCCTGAACGATACCTCACATAGGGACTGAGGTGGAAGACTGTAACATACACAGCACTTAATAAGGATGGGGGCTGGAGTTACAAAAGAAGAATCTCAATCCAGTGTGTGGAAATAGTTCTTCCGAGCCTGCTATTTCTCCATGAAGTTGACTGAATACTTAGACCACAATAGCATGTATTAGCCGTAGTGTCAGGTGCACGAGTAAATGTAGGGGATGGGTCTGGGTGGGTTGCCCTTCGGAGGGTTGGTGTGGACTTGTTGGGCCGAAGGGCCTGTTTCCACGCTGTAGGGAATCTAATCTAATAACAATCAAAGCAGCCTCGAACGTATCTCCCCGAATTTATTACAAATAGCTAACACATGCAATTGCGTACCAGCTATTCTGGCACTCTGTTTCTGAAGCTACAGTAACGGGTAAAAGCCAATACTTAGTACACTCTAGCTGTGCTATATTGGCTAGGGTGTATGCTCACTGAGACAGAGAGCTGCTATTTGATGGTACAAGGTGTTTTGGTTCCAAGTGATTTCTTTAATTGCTCATATGTTTCAGATAGTTAGAGTGGGCGCCCAGCTGCAAGCTGGTGAATTGGTATGATTTTGTCGTCTGCGATCAGAATACAGGTTACAAGTTTACTCGTCACGTTTGAATTCTAACAGGAGCCAAGCCAAACCTCAGGGATTCCACTCTTACACATTTTGAAAAGGACGGAAATAAACAGCAGACGGATCTCTCAACAGTTCAGTCCCGTGGCCAGCTGCCCTCCCTATTACAGGCATTTTAAACCCGAAGTGAAACTTCCCTCGACACAGTGTCAATGATTTCTCAGTGCTGGATTTTCCCGGATGTCCCAGCCATTTGCTCGCTTGCTCTGATCCCCTACTCTCTCCGAACCCGGGAGAAAGCGGACTGTGCTGGATTTAATTTCTGTTTTTGTGTGGGACAGTCGGGCCGTGAAAAAGACACGGTTCATCCCGGCAAGTGCTCCCCATCAATATTTATGGTTCCCAATGGTCTTTTTTTTTGTAAGAAACTGCAACAAACATCCTCATCTTCGACGACTAATCTTAAATCTTTGGGCTCGGGGGGTTAAAATACATTTATACCAAGTACCAATGTTAACGAACATGTGTTTTGTCTTTGCTGGTCAGCTCTCAAGACCCAGTGGCCACACGACTGTGCGCCCTGCTTGCTTTCCAGCCGCACTGGTGATGAATTGTTGATTCACTTTCCCCCATCAGTTTGGCTCCTCTTGCTGTCTAACTTGAGGTTCCCACAGCTCTGTCTAGTGTCAGCACCTGGGACCTTCAGTGCTGGAATGTGTCATCCGAGACCGTTCTCTCTCTGCCGGAATAACGCTGATGAGAGTGTGAGTGAGAGGCATTCGCATTAATAACATATGCTGTGCGTGGGGAGGGGGACAGTGAATTCAGGCGGGATTAAAACCCTGGACAGCAATAAAGCGCGCAGTAAAAGTCGGCTCAGAGCTCTGCACTGAGGGAGAGGTGCACTGCGAGGGACAGAACTGAACAGAGCAATGTTAACAGCCAAACAAAAACAAAACAACTGAGATGCACCCTTCTGTTTTACTCTAAAATATTCAACGCGGTATTTAATTCCATTCACTTACTTATTAATTAGTGCACTTAAAGCGAGTATAAATATTGGTCGGTTACAGCAGCGCACTGGAATTTGCAATGAACTGAGCGTGTGGAGAAAGGGGGGAAGTTCAATGCCTTTCTGAGGGGCTGTCTAACCCCGCATTCAGGTTGAGCCGGTGGAAGACTTACATGGAGGTGGCTGGCAGTGGCGGAGCGGGCTTGGCTGCTGTCAGTGGCCGGGGTGAGCAGCTCTGTTTTCAGGTATAGTCCCTCCGAGGTGTACTGGTCAAACAGCAGCTGGTCAGACCTGGGGATGACCAGCCGCAGCATGGGCAGCAGCTGCCGCTTCTCCGGGCTGTTCAAGATCACTTTCAAAGTCTGCACCAGGTCAAAGACGTTGCGCTTGGAGTGGTAGACGTTCAGGCAGTGGATGAACTGCTCCCTCTCGTAGTCGCTCAGTAAAACGTTCAGAGCGTTGTGCAGCTTCCTCACGTTGGACGAGAGCGAGCGGCCGCCCGAGCCGCTGGCCGACACCATGGAGTTAGCCGAGGAGTTCAGGGACAGCCGCTCGAAGTCGGTGGACATGGTGTGCGGTGGGACCGCCGCAGGAGCGAAGGGCCGAGTGTCCTCCCTCGCTCCGTCCGTCCTTGCCCCAGCCGAGAGGTGGCGAGCCGGTTCAGGGAGAGCGACAGGAGGCGGGCAGCACCGGGCACTGAGAGAGAGAGAGAGAGAGATTGGGACGGCCAGTGGGGTTGGGGGTGCGGATGGTCTGTCGGTCAGCAGAGCCCCGACCGCCTCGCCATCCCGCCAAAGGGAAGCCGAGCCCCCGCGGCCAGGCTCCGGGGGCTGCCCGAGTGTGGCATCGACCGGGGCGGGGGTGTGGGGGTCCCTTTGTCTCTGTTTCCCCGAGAGGGGGTCCCTGTGTCCCCGGGAGTGGGGCTGTCTCCCTCTCAGTCCTGGGTCATCTCTCTCTCTCTCTGTCTCTCTCTGTCTCTCTGTGTTTCTCTCCCTCTGTCCAGGGATCCCTCTCGCTCTCGCTCTCGCTGTCCCGGAGTATCTATCCCGCACTGTTCCCTGTCTGGCTGTATCTCTCTCTCTCTCTCTGTGTATCTCTTTCTCGCACCTGGCAATTTCATTCGCTGTCATTCCGCGCGGAAATGACGCCGCTGAGCCCGTTGCTAGGACACGTCTGCCTCTTAGGACGCGCCGGCTGGACATGTGCAGGAGGGAGAGAGGGGACGGTGTCAGAGCCTGAGGGAAAGTGAGGACAGGGTCAGAGGGAGAGTGAGGGTCAGAGTCTGAGCGAGAGTGAGGGTCAGAGTCTGAGCCTGAGGGAGAGAGGGTGCAGGGTCAGAGATAGAGGCAGAGAGAGGGTCAGAATCTGAGCGAGAGTGAGGGTCAGAGTCTGAGGGAGAGTGAGGGTCAGAGTCTGAGCCTGAGGGAGAGAGGGGGCAGGGTCAGAGATGGAGGGAGAGAGAGGGTCAGAGTCTGAGCGAGAGTGAGGGTCAGAGTCTGAGGGAGAGTGAGGGTCAGAGTCTGAGCCTGAGGGAGAGAGGGGGCAGGGTCAGAGATGGAGGGAGAGAGAGGACAGGCTCAGAGCCTAAAGAGAGAGAGATGACACTTCAAAAGTACTTCAATGACTGTAAAGTGTGCTTGTGATGTCCTGTGTTCATGAAAAGCACCTCATTTTTTTTTTTGTCAGGTGTCTACAGCATCATCGAAGCTGCTTTGTGTCAGGACTGTCACCATTTGAATGAAAGTATACTCCTTGAAGAACTAAGTGTCACCCCAAGGTGCACAAAATTGCAGGTAACTAAAATTTAAAGGACAAGGCACACAATGCTGAGACTGGTCGGTTGTACAGAGTCCTGCTCAAATCCTACCTGGAGTATAGCACTTAGCATTGAGCATGTCTGGAGGATAAATTGCCCTTGGAAGGAGTACAACATAAATTCAGCATTGTTATCCATGCTTAAAGGATTGAATTATAAGGAGTGGTTGCATGGACTTGGTTTATATTTCCATAAGATTAGATTTAATGGGTGAATGGAATGGTTGTAGGATTTGATATGATGGATAAACAGAAACTTTCTGATAGTGAGGGGATCCAGAAGAAATGGACATAATCTTAAAAGTAGATACAAGTCAGTTAGGAATGGAAAAGAACTCTTCCAAGATCCACTTGCAGCCATTTTACTTTTTTTGTGATTAGAGTGGGAGGCTTGGAACAGAAAATGCAGGTTGTATTTACAGAATTAGAAACTCCTCCATACAAGAGAATTCTACGATTTGCAAGGAGCCCTGAGCACAGTCAAAGCTGGAGTGATACATTGCAGATTGCAAGCACAAACTGGAACTTTAATGCTAGGTGTGTCATTGCACGATAGAAGGAAAACTTATTATTAGTTATATCACAGAAGTTTCTGCATCTCTTAAAATCACCAATGAACAAGTCAATAATGACGATCAATCAGAGGAGGGTGTCTGCACAATCTGTCAATGAAAATTATTTCTTGATCAAGCATTGCTTTTGGATAGGATTTGAATAAATTTACCTTGGGGATGTAGACTCAATGGGCTGAAGGGCCTCCTCTGTACTGTATGATTCTATGATTCTATAACTTGAGCAGTTTGAATGGGTCCCAATTTTTGGATAATCATGCTCCAATTTGCTGTATGTAAAGGAAGGTTGAGGATCCATTAAAGCAGAACAGTCTCAGCATCGTGTGTAGAATTTGTCACCTTCAATTTTCTCCACAAAGCATCTGACCTCTCCAGTGTCAGTCAGGTTGGTTGGGGTACAATGATGGGAAAACACTAAATAAAAATTAAGATTAAAATTGGAAAATGTTCTTCCCTCTCAAAGTGTTAGTCACAGCTCATCGGGCAGGCAATGGCCGAGTGGTATTATCGCTGGACTGCTAATCTAGAGATCCAGGTAATGTTCTGGGGAGCCATAGCAGATAGTGAGATTTGAATTCAATTTAAAAAACAAATCCTAGAATTAAGAGTTTAATGATGATCATGAATCCATTGTTGATTGTTGTGAAAACCCATCTGATTCACAAATGTCTTTTAGGGAAGGAAATCTGCCATCCTTACCTGGTCTGGCCTACATGTGACTCCAGATCCACAGCAATATGGTTGACTCTTAATTGCCCTCTGGGCAATCAGGGATGGGCAATAAATGCTGGTCCAGCCAGTGATGGCCTTATCCCGTGAATGAATTTTTTAAAGAAAAGTTATGTAATAGCCAATTTGCCATTTGAAGAGTGTGTAGTATTCAGTCAAATGTGCTCTGGTCAAAGACAAGTTTTTGTCTCATTGTCTATGCTGCATCCCGGCAGCTTCCCCTGAACAGCTTTTCACAATGGTCATTTGTCATTGCCTTCCACTCACAGGCGGAGGTCCCAAAATCTATTCTATCCAGAGCAAGATTAAAAGCATTCTGTTGTTTTTACTCTGAACCACACAATCAGACAATGAGCTACTAGCCACTTCTGTGCAATATATATGCCTAATAATTGGTTGTTCTTATAGTTAATGTGCAAAATATGAAATCACGTGTAATAGTTTGCAGTAAAACAGCCCTTGATTTTGTAAAGCAGGTTTTTACTGGAATGATTCTTAAGCTGTATTTCATACAGTTATTCAAAGTTGGCAAAGTCATTCCCAAATTTCAATGTAGCATGTATTATAATTGTGTTATTGTATTAACACAGAAAGATGTGAGGAATCACAAACAGACACACTGTCAAATCACTCCA
This sequence comes from Chiloscyllium plagiosum, assembly GCF_004010195.1. Lineage (NCBI taxonomy): Eukaryota > Metazoa > Chordata > Chondrichthyes > Orectolobiformes > Hemiscylliidae > Chiloscyllium > Chiloscyllium plagiosum. The sequence continues at coordinate 20,756,852 of NC_057739.1, forward strand.
GTCCCTAGGGACATTAATCCTCTTCAATTGCCTCAATTGTAGATATTTTTAATGACCCCTGGAATACATGGGAATTGAACCCAAGTCTTCTGAGTCAGAGGTGCCACAGGAACCCTTCCCTGTTTGCAATGCATTCCTGTATTAGTCATGCCTTTACGTAAGGGAGGCAATTTTAAAAATACGTTTGATCCAGTAGGTTTTACAATGAACATATGCCGTTCAATGTCACTGACTGATATTTTAGGGAGCAATTATTAAACACCGGAAGAAAGTACAAATCTAGTTATAACTCCAATTTCATCTAGTAGGTGCCTGAGGTTTTCCAGCATTGGGTATAAGGCAAATGCTCTGGAAAAATGTTAATATTGAAGTTACATCAAGTGCCACACAACCTGATGATGTCACAGTGGGCAAGTGGAGAAAGAAATCTAGAAGACGTCCTGATGGATACAGATACGCCATCTCTTGCTTCTAATACCTTCACACTTATGCCTAATGGGGGTGGGGTGGAAGTGGGGGGAAGAGGAGGGTTCAATGCAACATGGAGCTATGATGCAGTAAAATGCATCTTGTTGTTATGACAAGTTCTTCTTAGAAATTTCCCTCAATTCAGAATAGAGAGGAGAATCGCTATTGTAAGTTTACATCAACCCCTTAATCTTCTTGTTGCAGTGTCCCACCAATGTCTACTCAAACCATGTGTTTTTTAATGTTAAGTGGGTAGAAAGGGGATTACTGGTGTGGAGAGTGCTGTAATAGGCAGTCCTGATCATTATTCCTGATGAAGTGTCGACTCTCCAGCTCCTCAGATGCTGCCTGACTGGCTGTCCATTTCTAGCACCATACTTTTTGACTCTGAACTCCAGTATCTGCAGTCCTCACTTTCTCTAGTCCCATACAATATACATTTAAGTAGGTTCACAAGAACCAGGCTACATATAGTGTCTCTGGTCTGCAGCTTACTCTGAATATTTTCACTTGCAATCTCCATTTTGTTTTTAAATCTCTTAATTGCACTTCAGCCCTATGCTCCTGATCTCTGGGCTCCCTGCGCAATGGGAATGGGCAGATTGGAGAACCTTCTTGTGGTCCTGCTCATGAGCTTGACCAAGGAGACTAACAACAGCCTCAGGTTGTGTTTCATGGCACCTGACTACCTTTCATTGTTTGATTTGCGCCTAGTGTCTACAGAGAGGGAGCAAGCAGAGTCCACCGACACTGGACAGACATTTTGTGATTGGTGGACACTGCTGAGCATGTAATGCATCATCGCCCTTGGGAATGACATTTTATTTTGATGTTGATCACGTTCCATTGTTGTATGTAAGTTTCCATTGATGTTCTGATAGTGTAACTGTGCTCCACTGGGCGCTGTTTAAATCATTCAATGTTTATTTTGAAAGAGTAGAAAGGATGTTTTGCAGCAGCACAACATGAACCAAAAGCCGCCATCAGTTAGTGAGTTGGAAGTAGAGTTTCTGGTAAAAAGGAGTCTACAAAAATGCACTGCCTCTGGCAAGTAAACATGTGAAGAAAGAAGTTAGCTGCTTGTTTTATAACAAGCAAGGAAACAATTTGCAAGAGGTCCTTTGGCTGGTAAGATCTTCAACTCTGGAAAAAGCAAGAGCATACAAAATGTGATAACAACACAATGATTAAAATGGTTCACATTAATTGCATATCAAGTCCTGTTGGGCATCTTGTCCTCCTGATTTTGAGCAGCAAGTAAAGTCATAAATCTCATAATTCCACCATTTCATATCAGAAATGACTTGTTTAACAGTTTACTGAAGGTCATTATAAAAAGTGAGAAGAATCATACTGGATACAATGGTCAGAATGCATTGAGCAATAAGTGCAAATAAGCTCAGGAGAAGTTGAAGAAGGTCACTTCACAATTACTAATGAAGCAGTATTAAAATCTTGGGATACTTCACTGTCATTTACATTGCTGACATTCTGAATTGATGGAACAATGGTATTAGAAAGCTCAATTTGTTTAATTGCTGTAAAAACGGTATAAGTCAACAGTAATGAAATAAGGCTTTAGTATTGTTCTGCACTGAGTGATCAATATAATAATATGTCAAGAGTGGTAAATGTGACTGTGATTTGCCCTTACTTCTCTTACCTCCCAATGAGATCTGTGAAAATTGGCAATTATGTAAACCTGTTCTTAAAAGAACTGAATTTCTTATTATTCTTCATTGATTGCAATCATATAAAAAGAGGATCCATTAATATAAAAAAATGAACAGTTTTGATTCACAATAATATCCTTTCTGTCCTATTCAATACGCAACACATATAAAAAGCGCATACTTCTAACTAAACAGTCACAGTGATCATATCATAATGGTGGCTAAAGTCCAAAATCATGAGCCAATCAATTAAAATCCTTGAGTCATTTACATTGGTACATCTTTAGTTTGGATAGTAAAAGTCACCTTTTCTGTTTTTGATGCTGGAATAGAAACATTGGATTAATACCAAAGAGAAGATTATCAACTTCACCAATGCCTGTGGATGCTATGAATGTACCTTAGGAAATTGTGCACCATCAGCAAAAATCATAAGAGTGGGGTACACGCGCAACTGAGTACTCAGCTCAACTCTGAAACCGAAAATCTCCATTTAGAAGTTGACTCATAGGCATCTGTACCCGAGAATTTAACTTGAAACAGGCGCCTTGCAAAAGCAACTGTTGTGATGCTGAATCATTCCCGCACTTACAATTACATATTCACTTGTAATAAAACAGTCAGCTTCAAGGCAGAGATCTTGTTTAAAATAACACTATTTCAAGTGTTGGGGCAGAATGACTAAATGAATCACTCAACATCCAGAGTCCAGTGTCGAAGAGTTTATTGACGTACACTGGTGGGGAAGAAAACCTCTGAATGTCCCAAGGCCTTTTCCCTGAACAGAGGAAAGACTTGAACTTGTACACATCTGTTTTCAGCCTGCCTTTGACTATTGCAAACCAATTGTATTAATTGATTGCATTTATATCCAATCAGGATAATCGTGTGACTGATTGGTCAATGATGAACAACTCCAGGTCTTCCCATGATCTCACGATGTTTGCCAGACATCCTTATCACCTCTCTTTGGGCTTTCATAATGCATCTTATTCAGTCATATTCCAATACTACTGACTTCTGCATCTGTTACTCAATCTTCCCACTTAGCAGGATGGGGGTTTCTCCCAACTCGCTAAGGCTGTCTGGCTATGCGAATTTAGTTAAATCCCTTAACGTTAGTTTGTTGGTTGCACTTAGAACTTCAGTACACCTATAGAGGTGTATATAATATGTAGTGACAATTACCTAAAGAATCTTAATTATTGTGGAATCTGGCTTTTTCTTTTAATTTTTGCTAAATGACAAACTTTGGACTAGTTGGTAAAAGGGGCCTCGATCAAGAATTCTCAAGGGTGTCCATTATCCAGGCAGTCTATGTGTCCAAACCTGACTCTTCAGGAATCCAATTAATTACCTTATAAGTAATATATTAAAACTAATATGTTTTATATATATATTATTTAAATATATACGTGATACAAATATATGAATATAATCATCTATAGCTTCTTAACTAATATGAACCAAGCTTTTCCCTTTCTGTTACATATTAAATAGCAAACATTAAATTAGCTTGTGACAAGGGCTTCTGTCAGTCCCTCCCTTATCAAAACTATCTCGATATCTATATATTTGCTTTTCCTCAATAAGATCCTATTATGTGATTTCAGTGAGACACTTTATTATTTTATCTGGTTGCTATGGATATGAAGGCCACAATTCTGACTGAGTAAATTACTACTTCAGCCAACAATCTTTTTCGGCTATTTTTATATCAATTAGAAACCATGGGCAGCCATTTTATGTTAACAAAGAACCATGGACAGCCCCAACACATATAAATGAAAGCGAAGAATAAGAGTGTCAGTAATAAGGTAAATGTTTATGTCTGGGGATCAAGTGACTGTTATAAACTTTCAAGATGGCAGTAGTCGCCTTATTTAAATTTATTCCTCACTTTTGTTTTGTTTTGTTTTTGCCCTAAGACAAGTAACAAACAGTTGCATATTATTTCCATGGCAATGAGATCACAGCCAACTGATTCATTGGTGTTTTGTGACGCAAAACACATTTTGATCAAATTCAAGTCATCATGTTGTACAAATCTAAACCAATGAAATATAGTTTTCATCAATACTCCCAGTGTTGATCTAAATGGAAAAATGTTCTGATTTTTGAAAACCGATTTACATGATGGAATTTAGCTGTGGCTCAACAGTAGCACTTTCACTGCTTGAATACAACATACATGTGCATGCATGTGTATACTTCAAAGCTTAAGTCCCACTCCGGTGCTGAGGTTCTGCGAAGCCATAAGTGTCATCTTTCTAATGACAGGCTAAGTCAAGAACTTGTCTGCCCCCTTGTGGACATGAAGACTGTCATGACACTGTTTGAGGAAGAGAAAGTCCCCCCGGCAGTCTGATCGTTATCATTGCTGTTTGTGGGAGTTTTTTTAATTTGTTCACGCCTTGGATTCTGTGATTGCTGGCTGGGCCATCAGCTGTTATGGCTGCAAAATTGCTAGCTAAATCACCTATCGTTGGATTAGCCATTGGAAATGCAGGGTGATGGGGATAGAGTAAGTGGGATAGGTTTGGGTGGGATGCTGTTTGGAGAATCAGTGTAGACTCGATGGGCCAAATGACCTACTTCCACACTGTAGGGATTCTGTGATCCTATGTTTCTATTCTTATTCACTAGTTGCCATTGAGAAAGGTGTGGTGAGCTGCCTTCTTGAATCTCTGCAGTCTATATTATATAGGTAGACCCACAATACCTGTAAGGGAGGAGGTTCCCAAGTGGTAGTGGTTGTGTGTTTGGAAGGTGATGTCAAAGGAATCTGGGAGAATTTCTGTAGTGCATCTTGTCGATAATACACACAGCTGCTACTGAGTGTTGACGGTGGGAGGAATGAACGTTTATGGATATGGTGCCAATCAAGCAGGTTGCCTTATCTGGGATGAGGGTCAAGTTTTTAGTGTGTTGTTATCCAGGTGGAGAATATTCTATCACATCCGTGACTTGTGCCTTGTAGCTGGTGGTAGGCTTTGAGAAATCAGGGGATAAACTATTTGCTGCAGATTCCTAGCTTTTGACTTGCTCTTGTGTTTATGTGGCGAGTCCAGTTCAGCCTCTGGTCTTCTGACTTTTTAATAGAGGGTAGGTCATTAATGAGGCAAGATGAAAGATGATTAGACCTAGGATACTAGGTCCATGACAATGAGACATGGACCTCATGTCCATGAGTTCCTCCTGCAATGATGCACTAGAGCTGAGTTGAATGGCATCCGATACCACATCCATTATCCTTCATGGTTGGGGGTGAATCTAATAAGCAGAGAGTTCTCTGCCTGATTCCTATTAACTCCAGTTTTGCTTGCGGTCTTTGATGCCACACTTAATCAAATACAGCTTTGAGTCAAGGGAGATCAGTCTCACCTCACCTCTGGAATTTAGCTCCTTTGTCCACATTTGAACTAGGGATGTAATGAGGCAAAAGTGAGGTCTGCAGATGCTGGAAATCAGATTCTAGATCAGAGTGGTGCTGGAAAAGCACAGCAGGTCAGGCAGCATTCGAGGAATCCTGATGAAGGGCTTTTGCCCAAAACATCGATTTTCCTGCTCCTCGGATGCTGCCTGACGTGCTGTGCTTTTCCAGCACCACTCTGATCTAAACTAGGGATTTAATGAGGTCAGTGCTGAGTGGCCCTGGCAGATCCCAAACTGAGCACCAGTGAACAGATTATTCCTAAGCAAGTTCTGCTTCGTATGACTATTGATGACACTTTACTGATAATTGAGAATAGAATGGTATTGGGGTGGGATGGTTGGGGGGTGGGGTGGTCCCCTCATTCTCGGTACTAGAAAAAAGTTACATTTTGAGGTACCTTCAGATTAAGCACTGGATTTCAGCTGGCTAGTTAGAGCCCACTTAAATAAAAGAAAAATAGAATGATGGTGAGTGTGGTAACTGGCAAGTTGGATTTGTTCTGCTTTTTGTGAGCTTGCTGTGCATAAGCTATCTGCTGTGTTTCCTATATTATGAGTTTTATCACTTTTAAAAAATATATATTTAATTAGCAGTAAAACACTTTAACACGTGCTAAGGTCAAGAATGAATACTTGTGTAGGAGTTTGTATTGGTACATGACTAGTTTTCAGGTAACAGCCCAACCCTATTAAGGCATCACAAGTAAAGTGCAGCCTGTGATGACAGTTTTCCCTAGCCTTCCAAATCTAAGTGTGCTGTTACCTTTAGATATAGATCTGTGAGTTAAAGCGAGTGTGAGTAGTCCCTATCACCAGCTTTTTCATCTGAGATAGAACCAAAACAATAATTATTTTATTCAAGCAAATCCAAATTGCACAGTATAAATATAATCCATCTGAAAATATCTCAGACAGATACAACAACTATGGAATGGGTTCTGCTCAATCAATGTGTGATTCCAATTCCACGGACCCAATGGAGTAGAATAAGTTCAACAAACATGTAGGAACATTGCTTCTGCCTGCAAATTTCTCTCCGAGCCTCAGACCACCCTGAAATGGAACTTAATCACTGTTTGTTCAGCAGCACTGGTTCAAAATCATGAAACTCACAACTAAACAGCACTATGGATGTACCTACAGCCCATGGACTGCAGCAATCCAAGGAGAACTGGTGCTCTGTTGGTTCAACATTGACCTCATTACATCCCGAGTTCAAACAAGAACAAAGGAGCTAAATTTCCAGAGGTGAGGTGAGAGTGACCTCTCTTGACTCAAAGCTGTACTTGAGTAAGGAGTGCGAACAAAACGAGAGTTAATAGGAATCAGGCAGAGAACTCTCTGCTGGTGAGAATCACTCTCGACATGAAGGATGATGGTTGTGGTATTGGATGCCAGTCATTTTAGTTCCAAGGCATCATTGCAGGAGGAACTCATGGACATGATGTCCATTAGGGATGGACAGTAATTGTTGGCTGTTACTGGCAATTGCCACTTGAATGAGTGAAACAAATTTTGTTTTTTATTCACACATGGGATGTAGATATTATTGATTGGGCCAGTATTTATTGCCCATCCCTAAATGCCCTTGATAAGGTGGTGATGAACTAATGGTACAGTTCTTTGCCTGAAACAATGCAATGTGATCTTGATGAAGGGATATGGGGATGATGCCATCTTCCCACACTGGGGACATTATCAGCTCTAATCTGGAATGGCAGTGCAATCTTGATGGCCTGAATGGCTTACTTCTGTTCCTATGTTCCTAATTGTAGCACTATTCCAACCACTTGGATAATGTGCAACAAGAATAAACAAGTACAATTGGATAAAACAGAACTTCTCTAGATTACAAAATGGCACTTCAAAAGTGCTTCGTTGTCTGTAACACACTGTAGAACATATTAAGATAATGTAAAAGCAGTTCCTCTTTTCCTTCCTCATGAATAAGTTAATAGCATTCAGGTTCATAGCCCACAAGAACCAGGAGCAAGAGTAGACAATTCAGCTCCTTAAGCCTGCTCCACCAATTAACACGATTATGGCTGGTCTCATTTCGACCTCAGCCCCTACTTCCTGCCTGCTCTCCATAACCCTTCAAGCCATTACTAATTAAAAATTGGTCTATCTCTTCCTCAACATGCCAGCATCAACCGCACTCTGGAGTAGTAAATTCCATAGTTCTTGGCACGTTTTGAGAAATATTTCTCTTCATCACCGTTTTAAATCTGCTATCCCTTGCCCTAAAACTAAGACCTTTTATTCTAGATTGCCCCATATGAGGAACCATCAGTCAACTATGTCAATCTCCATTACATATCTCAGTTGGATCTCCTTATTGTTCTAAACTTGACTACCAATAGTGTAATGCATGTAGATGCATGGGAGCAGATGCATCCACATGTTGTCAGAATTCCCTTGCAGCCTCCCCTGTGCCAGGGGAGGCACCCCAGAAAACTCTACAGCTATAATTTAAAATGCTTTCACTTGCCACTAAAACTAAGTTTACAACACGTAGAAGTTGAACATTAGTCTGTGCATCTTCCATTCATACTCTCTTCATTTCAGCATTACTTATAGTAAGAAAGAATATGCTGTACTGGGTAAACAAGGAGGAGGGAACAGTACAACTGCAATTCTCATCACAAGTCCTAATGACATGCATTGTATAAAAGAAATGCTGAACACAATAAATATACAAACAACAATCTTTAAATTAAAACAGTGCAAAATGATAATTATAAATAAAATAGCTGTGCACCCAAATTCGAAGTTCTGGCATTTTATGTTAAAACAAATAAAGTTCAACTTACTCTTTCTGACCCTTTGGGGAAACTATCAGTGGGCAGGATCATATGGGGATCTGAGTGATGTGGGCTGTGTATAGGTTTGTGCAGAATTGGACAAGTCACCTGAGGTCAATGTCAATGTCGGAAGCATCTCACTTCATAGAGTCATAGTCATAGAGATGTACAGCACAGAAACAAACCCTTCGGTCCAACCTGTCCATGCTGCCCAGATATCCCAACATAATCTAGTCCCACCTGCCAGCACCCAGTCCATATCCCTCCAAACGCTTCCTATTCATATACCCATCCAAATGTCTTTTAAATGTTGCATTTGTACCAGACTCCACCACTTTCTCTGGCAGCTCATTTCAAACACGTACTACCTTCTGCGTGAAAAAGTTGCCCCTTAGGTCTCTTTTATATCTTTCCCCTATGCCTTCTAGTTCTGTACTCCCCAACCCCAAGGAAAAGACTTTAACTATTTCTCATATCCATGCTCCTCACAATTTTGTAAGCCTCTATAAGGTCACCCCTCAACCTTCGACACTCCAGGGAAAACAGTCCCAGCCTGTTCAGCTTCTCCCTATAGGTCTTTCATGTTTTTGACAAATTCCTCACCAGGCAGTGGCAAGATTCTAATTAAGGGAGATTATTGTTTGTTAACGATCAAACTTGCTCCATTGATATTCAGCTTTTTATCTCACCAAACTTGTCAGACACTGAGAAAGTTTGATATGAAAGGTGAGGACATACCTGATGGATTCAGTTTGCTGCTCGCTCTGTCTGACCTCAACATTGGACACTGGCCAACAACATCTCAGGTCATGCTTTATTAGTGCTGGCCCATGCACCCATGTCCACAAACACTGACATCTGACATGGTCCAGCCTCTAAGAACCGTCAAGGCACTTCTTCAATCTTCTGACAGAATGCTTCTGTACCTCAATCTTGCACCTCAGGGTGTACTGGCAACTCTCATTGTAACGCTGCAATGAGGACACTTTGGGCTGAGGACTTGCACCCAGCTCAGGGACTGGTCCAGGCTGTATTTGAGTGTCCTTTGATTCCTCTCATAGCACTCGTACAATCTGAGTCTAACTGGATGCTCACAGTATCCCTACCTTGCATTGCCTTGCCTGTTTGCTATTTGCCCACTCACCCAGACATTGTCTAGTCTCACCTTAAGCAAGGTAGACAACTTCAACCAGAATGTTATGAATAAATTTGCCCAAGTGTTCCATAATACCGAAGCAGTCAAATCAATACAAACGCATACCGGTATCGAGTGCAAAACAGTCCCAACTCTATTAGGGACAAAGTTACAATAACCTTTAAAACTGAACATACTATCTCTAATCTTATTTGGCCCCTTAAGATTACAATACTTCCTGAGTCTTGTAGATTTACACAGTTACTCTCTCTCTCTCTCTCTCTCTGGCTCTGACTCTGGGTTTGCAAAGCTGCTTTCTCTCTCCCTCTCTCGCTATGGATGGTTAGCTGGTCTCTGCCTCCTGCCATGCTGGTCTCCTCGAAGCGCCTCAGACGATTCAAGAAGGAGGTCTGCAGCTGAGCCCTCTTTCTAGATGGTTTTCTGGAACCTTCTATAATTCTGGCCAATCAGGCAGATACGCTCAATAGCTTGAAACATTGTCAATCATTTGGATGGCATGCTACAGTTTGTTTCTTTATGTAGTAGGGCTTGGTGTCTTTTTGTCTGGCCCCTCCATTTCTTAGTGGATAAATTGTTGGGGATTTGTCTGTCCTGGATAACTGTTGTCTTTTACATTGTGCTAATGTCATTGCTGTTTGACCAAGTTAGCAATCTGTCTGTGTTTTAGCAGACAGGAGGTTGCTACACAGAAATACCAGGCTGCCTTGCCATGCCATTTAGTGCAGACACAATGGATGGAAGCTGGTCATGGGTGTTAGCACGCCATAGTCAAGTAAAGGGGGGCAAGTCTTAGCTCAATGAGCCCTGGCTCAGTAAATGAAGGGCAGTCTCCGGTGCCAATCCAGGCCTTGACCAGGGATGTCAGAGTCAGGGTCCACGTAAGGGGAAAGGAGCTGAATGTCAGCAATCCACTCCCTGTCTTGACTCTTCCTGACGTGTTCTGGGCTTTATTTCTCCTGGAATGAGAGAAAGGCAAGTGTAATGGAAAATGAAAGTGGGTGGCACAGCTGTTACTTTTAAAAAGTTGTCTCAAGCAAGTGAGTAGGTACAGGGCACGCAGGGGTGGTGGTATCAGAAGATAGGGATGGGTTGGAGTCAGTGGGGGAAGACGTTGCAGGCATTAGTAACTGGTAGAGCATGAATCCGGGTGGGAGGTGGGTACAGAAGCACAGATACAGTGAGTGTAAAGTATCAGAAAGAACATGATGGCACTTACTCTGGCAGAGTGGAGCTGCTCACTGAACTTCTTCCTACAGTGTCAGGCTTTCCTCCAGACAGCTGAGATTGCTTTAACTTGGATGGCAACTTCAGAGGCGATGGCCTAGTGGTGTTGTCGCTGGACTGTTAATGCAGTGACCCAGGTAATGTTTTGGAGACCCGGGTTTGAAACCCGGCCATAACAGATGGTGGAAATTGAATGCAATAAATATCTGGAATTAAGAGTCTAATGATAGCCATGTATCCAATGTCGATTGTTGGGGAAAACTCATTTGGATCACTAACATTCATTAGGGAAGGAATCTGCCATCCTTACCTGGTCCTACCTACACGTGACTCTAGACCCAGACAATGTGGTTGACTTTTAACTGGCCTCTGGGCAATAAATGCTGCCTAGGCAGTGATGCCCTCACCTGTGAATGAATAAAGGAAATAAAATACCAGGCTGGCAAGATGTGGTGCCATGGCTCCCACTGCTGGTTCTGGGGGCAAAGGAAGTCCCACGTCTGCACCACCCCAACCAGGAGGACCTCAAGGACCATGCCAATAAAGCAAGGCACAGGTCTCCCTGTCTGCCACGTATTGGGTCAAAGTGAGGAAGTGTATAGTGCAGCTTCAGACTGATAGTTCTTATCCCAGTGTGCTATTACCCTTTAAAGATGGTGCGGCGCAAAGGATGCCTATGGATTATCCGGTGAGTGATGTGTTGTTCGGAAATGGCACATGGTAAGCTGTGTATGGAATTGGATGTGAGAGGCACTACAGGCCATGGTAAGTAACTAACAAGGTAAGCTTGGTATGATGCTGCAAGAGAACTTGTTAGATCTCATGGCAACAAATCCTTAAAAGACCAACCAGCTTAGCCAAATAAATGTAAGATGATGTCCACTGATCTTCCTTTTGTACCAGGGCAGCATGGAGGCTCATTGGTTAGCACGGCTACCTCACAGTGCCAGGGACCTGGGTTCAATTCCAGCATTTGAAGTTCTCCCCGTGTCTGTGTGGGTTTCCTCTAGGTGCTCCAGTTTCCTCTCACAGTCCAAAGATGTGCAGGTTAGGTGGATTGACCATGCTAAGTTGCCTATAGTGTCCAGCAATACACAGGCTAGGTGGTTTAGCCATGAAAAATATGGGGACAGGGTAAGGGGTCTTGCTCTTCAAAGGGTCAGTGTAGACTCAATGGGCTGAATGGCCTCTTTCTGCACTGGAGGGATTCTATGATTCTATCTCCATGGCTTGGTTAAGAAGCACCACATGCTCAGCCTAAAGTAATGTTTGACTTCTGTTTTAGTCTGTTGCTATAACATCTTTCAGAAATACATTTGGGTCAAAGCCAGGAACAATGAAATTCAGCTCAACATAAAGACAGATATAACATTTAGAAATAGATTAGAAAGTGGCACCAGTGGATAAAGTACTTAAATTTTAGTCAAAAATAGACATTTTTAGACAAACTGCTTTTAACACCAAAATAAGGTGAGTTCATTATTCCAATGCAATAGCAATGAAGCTCATTTTTGCTGAAGAAGTAAAGTGATAAGTACAAGGACGTTCAGTCAAACTCATTATCCTGCATAAAGTTCTTTGTAAATGGACCACTTCCTTTTGACTTATGAAATATACCAGGAAGATGGAATGGATTGCTGTTGTAAAATATATTGGCCAATCTTAGCCTGGCAAGTACACATGATTATATGCGTGAAATCCATACTTAATTTATTGAATCAGATACCTTGTGTCAATGATTATTATCGATGGATAAATCCAGGATAGAAAAAAACTATCAAAAAATGCTATAAATCCATGCAAGAACAGCTGCTGGCATTGAATAGCACCTTTAACATGAAATATCACAAGGCACCTCAGAGGAGTCTTTGTTCATTCATGGGATATGGACATCACAGACAAGGTCAACATTAATCTCCCATTCATTATTGCCCTTGAGAAGGTGATGGTGAGTCATCTTCCTGACCCACTGCAGTTCCTCGAGGCTAGATACATCCATTGTGTTATTAAGATGGGCAGGTCCAGAATTTTGATTTAATGACTGAAGGAACTGTGAAGGATTTAGTTCCCAAGTTGGGATGGTGTATCACTTGGAGGGCAAATTTTAGGGTGAGGCATTTTCATTCATTCCCTCAACCTGGAGGTAGTAGAAACCATAAGTTTGGAAGATGCTGTTAAAGATTCCTTGTTGAGTTGTTCGGTGCATCTTGTGGATAGTCCACACTGCTTCCACAATGCATTAATGGTGTAGCAATGAATGTTAAAGGTGTTGAGGGATGCCAAACATGTTTTGTCCTGGATTGAGTTTAGCTTCTCAAATGTTTTTGGGGCTGCAGTCATTGAGGTAAATGGAGAGTACTCCACCACATTACTGACATCTGTAGATGTTGGACGGGCTATGGGGAGATAGGAGGGGAGTTACTTTCCTCAGAATTCTTATAGGTTGACCTGCCCTTGTAGCCATGGTATTTATGTGATGGTCTCGTTCCATTTCTGATCAATAGTAACCCCAAATATGATGAGAATGGGGGACTCAGTGATGAAAAATCCATTAGCAAAGAAAATGTGACATGATACCATGCAAGGAAATATGAGGGCAGAAGGTCAATGGGTTGGTCACAGATCAATGTTTTTAGAAGTATCCTAAAATAAGAATGAGGTACAGAGCTGAAGAGGTTTAGGTTTGGAATTCTAAAGGTTAGGGCCTTCATAATTGGGGATTTGGATATAACCGAGCAACTACAATTGTTGATACAAATAACAGGCAATATGGAAAATGTGCCGGTAAGTCAGAGAGTTACTGTTCTGTGAAAACTAAGGAAAATAAAGCTAATATACTTCTTAAATAATAAAGTGTGAAACAACTTGAAGTCATATAGTTCTTTAATTGTACTATAACATTTTAAAGTATTTCCTATAAGCCCCATCAAACAAGATATGATGTTCAGATTCCATAAAGAGGTCGCAGGTGACCACCAGCTTGGTCAAACAGATAGGTTTTAAGAAATGTTATAAATGAGGAGAAAGATGGACAAGAGAAGAGGTCAAGGAGGAAATGCCAAAGCTTTCCATCTTGACAAAACAAATATGATCTTCCCGCCGGCTACGAAGGAACATGCATGTGACTGCAACACATTGGGAAGGTTTGTTAATTGCACAAAAGCAAAATACTGCAAATGCTGGAAATCAGAAATACAAACAGAAATTACTGGAAAGACCTTTGCAAGTTTGAGTTGTGATGAAAGGCTATTGACCTGTACCGTCTGCTTCTCTTGCCATGGATGCTGAAGGTTTTCCAGCATTGTCTCTTAAATTACTCAATGGCTTCTTTTTTTCTATGGTCTCCGATCAGAGGATGAAGAATCCCTTCCTTTAATAATGCAACTCTGTTTAATCCTCTACTTCTGAATATGTAGATAATTTTTCAGCACCATTTTAATTATGATAATGAGATGTGGCAGCACTGTTTGCAGTAAATAATTCTGACACATCATAGCATGATATCACAAACTTATCTGAACAGAATGCAACAGCTGGTCAATACGCAAATCCAACTGACGAAGAAAGACTTCTCAGGAATAGAACAGCAGTTTATTTATGGATGTGGAACAGTATGTGTTTGTTTGCCTGGGTATAACTCTTGGAACTTTTAGAATCCCTACAGTGTGGAAGCAGGCCATTCGGCTTAACAGATCAACACTAACCCTCCGAACCCACCCAGACCCACCTCTCCACCTTTTATTTCCCATGGCTAACTCACCGACGCTGCACATCTTTGGACTGTGGAAGAAGCCAGAGCAACTCGAGGAATCCCACACAGACACAGAGTGAACTTGCAAACTCCACACAAACAGTCATCCAATGCTGGAATTGAACGCGGGTCCCTGGTGCTGTGAGGCAGCAGTGCTGCCCACTGAGCCACTATGCTACCCAACTTGAATCGGTCAAATAAGCAACACAGGAAATAGGGGCAGGAATGTGCCCTTTTGGTTCTTTGAACATTTTCCACCATTCAGCAAGTTCACGGCTAATCTTCATTCTGGATTAGTGGTGCTGGAAAAGCACAGCAGTTCAGGCAGCATCCGAGGAGCAGTAAAATCAACATTTCGCGCAAAAGCCCTTCATCAGGAATACAGGCAGAGTGCCTGAAGGGTGAAGAGATAAATGAGAGGAGAGTGGGGGTGGGGAGAAAGTAGCATAGAGTACAATAGATGAGTGGGGGGGTGGGGATGAAGGTGATAGGTCAGAGAGGAGGGTGGAGTGGATAGGTGGGAAAGAAGATAGGC
>NC_057739.1:20773016-20807007 GCF_004010195.1 Chiloscyllium plagiosum
CCCACCCTCCTCCCTGACCTATCACCTTCATCCCCACCCCCACTCACCTATTGTACTCTATGCTACTTTCTCCCCATCCCACCCTCCTCTCATTTATCTCTCCACCCTTCAGGCACTCTGCCTATATTCCTGATGAAGGGCTTTTGCCCGAAATGTCGATTTTACTGCTCCTCGGATGCTGCCTGAACTGCTGTGCTTTTCCAGCACCACTAATCCAGAATCTGCTTTCCAGCATCTCTTGTTTTTCCTACAGCTAATCTTTAGCCTCAACTCCACCTTCCTGCACCATCCCCATTTCCCTTACTTTAAAAGAATTAAATGAAATAGTGAATGTAGCATGGAAGTATAGAATAGCACAAGGCTACAATTGAGTCTGTACCAGCTCCTTTGAAGCGCAATCCAGTTTGTTCCACTTCCACACAATGTTTTCTCCTTCAGGTAGTTATCCATTTCTCATTTGAACACTACTGTTGAATCTACAACCGTATCATAGCATGAATTGAAAATCCTCACCATTCAATTATGCTTGAGTTTTTCAAAAATTTTATTGAGGACACATATGTGGCACAAGTGGTACACAATTATAAATAAAGGTCTCACTTTTGTACATATATGTTCACTTTCACTGTGAAAGTGTCTGCTATAGTATAACTTTCACCACTGGTCCTGGTGAGGTCATACCTAGCTAAGATATGTACAGCCTGTTTTGATATCCCAGGGATGAATGAAATTGTAATGGCCAAGCATCCATCATTCACAAGGAGGTGACTCCTTGATTGTAGATAGCCTCAGTCATCACAGATCCTTGGGCTATAATGATATTGCGTCTGCAGACAACATATTGTGGATAATAATAAGCTACGACACAATGTGCAAGGGAATGCTCCTGCACACACAACATTCCACACTTACACCCACATGGTGACAGAGGGTAGGGAATTGGTGATGATTTCACACATCTAGAGATGGGAAGAAACTCCATGTCGCAGCTTTTCAGGGGAAGTGCACTGCCATTCAAGCCTGCAAAGTGTACACTGGTCAATTCAGCTTCATAGTCTATTGAATAAAGCTGCACAAAGCACTGTCTTGCACATATTCAATGCTATCCTAGAAGGTAACCAAATATATCAGTACAGTCTACATGCAGTCTGAAATATTGAAGGGTTACCAATGATGGAAGAGTCCAATAGAGAACGCTGAGGATTCCTGCTGGCTATCATAACACACGTAACTGAACAACACTTGAAAATGATGGATGCCTTGAGAGCTAGCTAGCCTAAGTCCCATGCAATGTTTGAGTACTACCTTACTGATCAGTGCTTTTCCTCTAACAGTAAGCAATGTTATGTGGAATTACTTTAAAGTGGGATCGCTTGAAAATCTCAAGTGTAAAAGGTAAAGCTACCACAGGTCACAGAGTTGCTCTCTCATTAGACAGACAACTAACTGGTGGCTGCTTAACCTGAGGATCACCACACTTCAGGCAAGCAGAAAGATTGAGAAGGAGAACCCTACATGCTAACCTCAGCTGGTACAGGAATTGAACCCACACTGTTGGCATTACCCTGCATTACAACCAGCTATCCAGCTAACTGCACTATCAACTGGAAAGCTGGTTACATTTGACCTGCAGGAATTGCTGTCGACCAGTTTCTGGACATAAAAATCATGGATCCCTAGACTTTGGTAAAACCAAGCACCTAATTGACCATCGTCAACCCACAGGACAAGAATAAAATGAACCCCTTCACTGACTGGGCTTGTTCCCCATTCTGTCATCTCCCTTCTACTGCTGACTTGCAAGGGTGAAGTGTCTGTCATATTGGGCTTCATGTTATCTCCAAACCAGGCCATTAAGGATTAATCATTAAGGGTGAGGTGGACATGACAATGAACAATTGAAAACAATTAGAAAATGACAAGCTGAGTGCAAAAAAATGCCTGTTTTGTCTGGGAGAGAACTGCATGACCTTAGCTGGATTGGAGACAGAATATTGTGCAGTTACACAGACTCACCTGAAACTGCTTTCAACATTATGGGAAGATGTGGAAGTCATTGCTGGGCCCTATGCTGAGATAATTGTATCATTGACAGCCATGAGTGAGGTGCCAGAAGACTGGAGGATGACTAATATGGTGCCTGTAATTTAGAAAGCTGGTAAGGATAAGCCAGGGAACTATAGTTTGTTGAGCCTGACATCAGTGATGGCTAAGTTGTTGGAGGGAATTCTGAGGGACAGGATTTACATGCGTTTGGAAAGGCAAACACTGATTAGAGATAATCAATGTGGCTTTGAGCATGGGAAATTGTGTTTCACTAACTTGATTGAGATTTTTGAAGAGATGACAAAGAAGATTGATGAAGGCACAGTGGTAAATGTTCTGTATATGGACTTCAGCAAGGCATTAGACAGGATCCCCATAGTAGACTGCTCAGCAAGGTTAGAGCACATCAAACCAAGTGGGAGCTAGCCAATTGGATACAAAATTATTTTGAAGTTGGAGAAGAGATTAGTGGTAGAGGGCTGTTTTTCCAATTGAAGGCCTGTGACCATTAGCTAATCCACCTAGCCTGCACATCGGTGCTGGGTCCATGCCTTTCATCATTTAAGTAAATAATTTGGATGTGAATACAGGAGATATGGTTCGAAAGTTTTCAGACAGTACCAAAATTGGTGGTGTAGGTAACAGCAAAGAAGGTTATCTCAGAGTACAATGGATCCTGATCAAATGGGCCAATGTGCTGAGGCATGGCAGATGAAGGTTAATTGAGATAAATGTGAGGTGTTACATTTTGGTAAGGCAAATCAGGGCAGGACTTAAACATTTAATGGTAGAGCTCTGGGGGGGGTGTTGCGAAACAAAGACACCTAGGTGTTCAGGTGCATAACTCCTTAAAAATGAAGTCGCGAGTGAAGAAGGCATTTGGCACAGTTGTCTTCATTGGTCAGAATATTGAGTACAAGAGTTGGGATGTCGTACTGTGGCTGTACAGGACATTTGTGAGGCCATTTTTAGAATAACGTGTGCAATTCTGGACTCCCTGCTATAGGAAAGGTGTTGTTCAACTTGAAAGGGTTCTGAAAAGATTTATTAGGATGTTGCCAGTATTGAAGGGTTTGAATTGTAAGGAGACACTAAATAGGGTGGGGCTATTTTCTCTGGAGCATCAGGGACTGAGGAGTGACCCTATAGGGGTTTCTAAAATCATGAGGGGTATGGAGTGGCTGAATAGCCAAGTTTTTTTCTCCGAGCGTAGGGGAGGCCAAACTGGAAGGCATAGGTTTAAAGTGACAGAGGAATTATTTAAAAGTGACCTGAGTGACAATATTTTCATACAGAAGGTGGTACATATATGGAACAAGCTGCCAAAGGAGGGATGGAGGTGGGTACAGTTACAAAATTTAAAAGGGATTTGGATAGGTACCTGAATAAGAAGGGTTTAAAGGGATAAAGCTTAACTACTGCCTAATGGGACTAGATCAGTTTAGGACATCTGATTTGTGTGGACAATTTGGACCAAAGGGTCTGTTTCCTTGTTGCATGATTCTATAACCTGTTTCTTTGCACAATGAATGCCTAGAAATGTGCAGAAAGTACCATGAAGTAGTAATACAGCACGTAACATTAGACTCAGAATAGTATTGATACTAAGGACTTTGCCCCACTCATTAGACTTTCACCACTGGACTCGGGTTCATGAGAGCAGGGCTGTGGAATTTGAGATAGAGCTCAGAGTGCCACTATTACCAAATCCTCAATGAGCAGAAAGACATGGTAAGACTCAGTTGTTTAAATATTTTAGTAGTTTAACCTAACCATGTAGCAATATGCTTTATTCATATAAGCATTAAATATTTTAACCAATAAATTGAAATGCATGTTGTCTTGTAATTATTTTAATCAGACCTTAAAGAACCCGATAGATACTTTCAACCTAACACTACAGTATTGAATAGCATCGTACCCAGCAATAGATTCAAACTAAGGGGCTTGATAGACGTCATTATGGGGCTGACTGAATACTGTGATAGTGAACATAAATCAAAACATAATAGGGACATTAGGCTATGACAGCTTATACTTCCCAATGCAGTGAAATCTTACCATTGTTTCTCAGTTTCACAGTGGAAAGTTTGATATTCAATGTGAAACATAATCAGTAGCTTAGTTCCTCTACACAGATGTTCACTTTACATGTAAATAAACTGTTCCTTTACAATGAACGTACTGCTGTTTCTCACCACTCTGTGTAAAACAGAAGAATGACGTGTGTTTTTATAACACATTTTGTGATCACAGGAAAAAGCATGATACCGCCAACGATGTATTTCTGTAGGGTAATAGTGTAATGTAAGAAACACAATGACCGATTTGCACCCGTCAAGCTCACACAAGCAGCAATTAGATAGTGATCACATGATTTTTTAAATGATGTCAACTATTATATAAACATTGGCATAGACTTCCCCAAAACTTGTACCATGGAATCTCTTTTACCAACCTCAGTGGATTTAATTGAACATTTTCAAGGCTTAAGGTGTTACAGCACAGGAGGAAGCCATTCTGCTGGTACTTTATCAATCAGTCTCACCACCTTTAAGACCACAAATATTCACACAGTCCATAACTATCACCAGAGCTTGTCCTTTGGGGCCTGGGCTTAGGCAGTACTAGCCCTTCTCTCAATTGGCCCTCAGGTGCTCACACACAGGCCTGCAGTCGGCACACTGGGAAAAAGATCCATTTTTTCTAGGCCACAGTCTGAGTCCCAGTGGACATTGCATCTTGGGTGATATCATTCACCCTGTCCTTCAGACACTGCACAGGCCCAATAGAACATCAGAAGTCGCCAGTGCTCAAAATACAGACAAAACCAAAACTACAACAAAAAGAGGAAAAAAAAGACCACAAATATCCCAAGTTCCTCTGCTTCTGGGTCACATTTCAATTCTATCTTTTTCCTTTATATTGCTTCTCTTTGTTCTTCTTCCCAAATGTATCATTTCTTCACCTTTCTTCACATTGAGTTTCAGCTGGCATCTGTCCAACCATTCTATCAGCTTTTTTTGTGATTTTGTGAAGCCTTTTTATCCTCCTCACAGATTACAATACTTTCAAGCATTATGTCATTCACAACTTTTGAAATTATGCCCTGTACGCCAAAGGCTAAGCTATTAATACGTACCAAGAGAAATAATGATGCTATTACCGGAAACCCAAATATACACCTTACTGTAGACCTAAAATTACCTGACAACATTACTGTGTTTCCTGTCACTCAGCCAACTTCATATCCATACTGCCACTACTCTTTTTATTCCATGGGCTTAGACTTTAACAGACAAGCCTGTCTGCAGCAAGTTCAATTTCAAAGTCCCTACACACCATTATTATTGACCAGACCAAACCCCTTTCCAATTTATCAAGTAAATAACCTCGACCATAACATTTATCCTATATAAAGCTAACTTTAAGGTGCTTGTTACAGATATAATTCAATTGGTCACACTACTTGACTTTTAGCAAAACACACTTTATTTATAATTAGAAGACAAAGGAAAGAAGAATTGGTATAACTTTAACTGTATTGGAAAATGTAACAGAATCATAGATTACAGAAAAACCTTGGTTATCCGAACATCAAGTATCTGAATTTTGGATTATCCGAACAAGATCTCTAGGTCTCAAAAAAATGTTATTAAAAGCTCAACAAGGGCTGGTAGCAGGAGCAGGAACAGGGTTGCCTTGGGAACCCTGTTCCTGCTATTGCCATCGCCTCGGGACTCTGTTCCTGCTATTGCCATCGCCACGGGAACCCTGTTCCTGTTATTGCCATCATCACAGGAACCCTGTTCCTGTTATTGCCATCATCACAGGAACCCTGTTCCTGTTATTGCCATCATCGCAGGAACCCTGTTCCTGTTATTGCCATCGCCACAGGAACCCTGTTCCTGTTATTGCCATCGCCACAGGAACCTTGTTCCTGTTATTGCTATCGCCACAGGAACCCTGTTCCTGTTATTGCCATCATCACAGGAACCCTGTTCCTGTTATTGTTATCGCCACAGGAACCCTGTTCCTGTTATTGTTATCGCCACAGGAACCATGTTATTGGTCTCCAAATATGAGGAAAGACATTCTGGCTATTGAGGGACGTAGGTTCACGAGGTCAATTCCTGTAATGGCGGGATTACCTTACACTGAAAGACTGGAGTGACGGGGCTTGTATAGCCTTGAGTTTAGGAGACTGAGAGGGAATCTGATTGAGACATATAAGATTATTAAAGGTTTGGACAGTCTGGCGGCAGGAAACATGTTTCTGCTGATGGGTGAGTGCCGAACCAGAGGACACAGCTTAAAAATACGGAGTAGACCATTTAGGACAGAGATGAGGAGAAACTTCTTCACCCAGAGAGTGGTGGCTGTGTGGAATGCTTTTCCCCAGAGGGCAGTGGATGCCCAGTCTCTTGATTCATTTAAGTAAGAGTTGGATAGAGCTCTCAAGGATAGTGGAATCAAGGGTTATGGAGATAAGACAGGAACAGGATACTGATTAAGGATGATCAGCCATGATCATATTGAATGGTGGTGCAGGCTCGAAGGGCAGAATGGCCTATTCCTGCACCTATTGTCTATTGTCTACTGCCATCACCACAGGAACCCTATTCCTGTTATTGCCATCGCCACAGGAACCCTGTTCCTGTTATTGCTATCGTCACGGGAACCCTGTTCCTGTTATTGCTATCACCGTAGGAACCCTGTTCCTGTTATTGCAATCGCCACGAGAACCCTGTTCCTGTTATTGCAATCACCACAGGAATCCTGTTCCTGTTATTGCCATCGCCCCGAGAACCCTGTTCCTGTCATTGCCACCACCACGAGAACCCTGTTCCTGCTATTGCCATCGCCACAGGAACCCTGTTCCTGTTATTGCCATCGCCACGAGAACCCTGTTCCTGTTATTGCAATCACCACAGGAACCCTGTTCCTGTTATTGCCATCGCCCCGAGAACCCTGTTCCTGTTATTGCCACCACCCCGAGAACCCTGTTCCTGCTATTGCCATCGCCACGGAACCCTGTTCCTGTTATTGCTATCACCGTAGGAACCCTGTTCCTGTTATTGCAATCGCCACGAGAACCCTGTTCCTGTTATTGCAATCACCACAGGAACCCTGTTCCTGTTATTGCCATCGCCCCGAGAACCCTGTTCCTGTTATTGCCACCACCACAGGAACCCTGTTCCTGCTATTGCCATCGCCACAGGAACCCTGTTCCTGTTATTGCCATCGCCACGAGAACCCTGTTCCTGTTATTGCAATCGCCACAGGAACCCTGTTCCTGTTATTGCCATCGCCACGAGAACCCTGTTCCTGTTGTTGCCATCACCATGAGACCATGTTCCTGTTATTGCCATCGCTACGAGAACCCTGTTCCTGTTATTGCCATCGCCACAGGAATCCTGTTCCTGTTATTGCTATCGTCACGGGAACCCTGTTCCTGTTATTGCTATCATCATAGGAACCCTGTTCCTGCTATTGCCATCACCATGGGACCTTTTCCCGCTATTGCCATCGCCACGGGAACCCTATTCCTGCTATTGCCGTCACCACAGGATCCCTGTTCCTGTTATTGCCATCACCAAGGGAACCTGTTCCTGCTATTGCCATCGTCACAGGAACCCTGTTCCTGTTACTGCCATCGCCATAGGAACCCTGTTCCTGTTATTGCTATCATCACGGGAACCCTATTCCTGTTATTGCAATTGCCACAGGAACCCTGTTCCTGTTACTGCCATCGCCATAGGAACCCTGTTCCTGTTATTGCTATCATCACGGGAACCATATTCCTGTTATTGCAATTGCCACAGGAACCCTGTTCCTGCTATTGCTATCGTCATGGGAATCCTGTTCCTGCTATTGCCATCACCACAGGAATCCTGTACCTGCTATTCCAACCATCGTGGGAACCCTGTTCCTGCTATTGCCGTCGCCACAGGGACCATGTTCCTGCTATTGCTATTGTCACGGGAATCCTGTTCCTGCTATTGTCATCACCACAGGAAACCTATTCCTGCTATTGCCATCACCACAGGAACCCTTTTCCTGCTATTGCCATCACCACAGGAACCCTGTTCCTGCTATTGCTATCGTCACGGGAATCCTGTTCCTGCTATTGCCATCACCACAGGAACCCCTTTCCTGCTATTGCCATCACCACAGGAACTCTGTACCTGCTATTCCCACCATCGTGGGAACCCTGTTCCTGCTATTGCTATCGTCACGGGAATCCTGTTCCTGCTATTGCCATCACCACAGGAACCCCTTTCCTGCTATTGCCGTCGCCACAGGAACCCTGTTCCTGCTATTGCTATCGTCAGGGGAATCCTGTTCCTGCTATTGCCATCACCACAGGAAACCTGTTCCTGCTATTGCTATCACCACAGGAACCCTTTTCCTGTTATTGCCATCGCCACAGGAACCCTGTTCCTGTTATTGCTATCGTCACAGGAACCCTGTTCCTGTTATTGCTATCATCATAGGAACCCTGTTCCTGCTATTGCCATCACCACGGGACCCTTTTCCCGCTATTGCCATCGCCACGGGAACCCTATTCCTGCTATTGCCGTCACCACAGGAACCCTGTTCCTGTTATTGCCATCACCAAGGGAACCTGTTCCTGCTATTGCCATCGTCAGGGGAACCCTGTTCCTGCTATTGCCATCACCACAGGAACCCTGTTCCTGCTATTGCCATCACCACAGGAACCCTTTTCCTGTTACTGCCATCGCCATAGGAACCCTGTTCCTGTTATTGCTATCATCACGGGAACCCTATTCCTGTTATTGCAATCGCCACAGGAACCCTGTTCCTGCTATTGCTATCATCACGGGAATCCTGTTCCTGCTATTGCCATCACCACAGGAACCCTTTTCCTGCTATTGCCATCACCACAGGAACCCTGTACCTGCTATTCCCACCATCGTGGGAACCCTGTTTCTGCTATTGCCGTCGCCACCGGAACCCTGTTCCTGCTATTGCTATCGTCATGGAAATCCTGTTCCTGCTATTGCCATCACCACAGGAATCCTGTACCTGCTATTCCCACCATCGTGGGAACCCTGTTCCTGCTATTGCCGTTGCCACAGGAACCCTGTTCCTGCTATTGCTATCGTCATGGGAATCCTGTTCCTGCTATTGCCATCACCACAGGAAACCTGTTCCTGCTATTGCCATCACCACAGGAACCCTTTTCCTGCTATTGCCACCACCACAGGAACCCTGTTCCTGTTATTGCTATCGTCACGGGAATCCTGTTCCTGCTATTGCCGTCGCCACAGGAACCCTGTTCCTGCTATTGCCATCGCCACAGGAACCCTGTTCCTGCTATTGCCGTCACCACAAGAACCCTGTTCCTGTTATTGCCATCACCACTGGAACCCTGTTCCTGCTATTGCCATCGCCACAGGAACCCTGTTCCTGCTATTGCCATCACCACGAGAACCCTGTTCCTGTTATTGCCATCACCACTGGAACCCTCTTCCTGCTATTGCCATCACCACAGGAACCCTGTACCTGCTATTCCCACCATCGTGGGAACCCTGTTCCTGCTATTGCCATCACCACAGGAACCCTCTCCCTGCTATTGCCATTACCACAGGAACTCTGTTCCTGCTATTGCCATCGCCACAGGAACCCTGTTCCTGTTATTGCCGTCGCCACAGGAACCCTGTTCCTGCCAGTGCCGCCACCACTTGGACTCTGTTCCTGGTATTGTCGCTGCCAGAGGAGTCGATTCCTGTTATTGCCTCTGCCACGGGTACCCTGATCAGTTATCCGAACAATCAGTTATCTGAACAAAATACTGTCCTCCCCTCATGTTCAGTTAATCGAGGTCGTTCTGTATTTGATTATCAAACTGCAACTGTCCCCCAATGTAGTAATGTCCCATTATGGCAAATGCAAATGGATTGTCTCACAAATAATGTTTCTCCAGTCCAGGAGAAATGAACACCAAGAGAAAAGGTGGGCAGAGAGAGGGAAGTCTAGCTGTTTGCTGTGGCCAAGCATTGGAAAACAGTTTCCACAGCCAACTTCAAAACCCCAGTAACTCAAAGCTAAATTAAAACCATGGTTCCACAGGACCCTATTCCACCCATTCATGCTGCTTCTATTGTTCTAATTTTAAGCAAAACCCCAAGGCTCACAAGCTGTTTACTTTTCTAGCATCCAGGAGACAACTCTTCCACCTGTGGCTCAAAACCTCTCTTCAAACAAAAGGACAAAATACATCTCTTAAAACCTCAGTATTGACATATACATCAATCACATCCTGCTACCTCAATGACCAGATCAGTTACTTGATTCATCTTAATAAATCTGTGCCAATTTTTCTTAATTAACCCATTTTCTTAAAATAATTTAGTTCAGTCTTGGACAGTTCTTTCTAACAGCTTTATCATCACCGGGTTCAAACTGACTGGCTTTGTGGAACCTCTTGGGCGCAGTTACTTAATGTAGATTATTTTTCAAGAAGGATATAGCAGTTCTTTGAAACTAGCCCTATATCTAAGGAAGATTGCAAGATTATGACTAAAGACTCCACATTTTTTAGTCTAACTTAAATCAGTATCATCGAATGCAATCCTGGAGACTTTTCAATTTTAAGTACAGCCAGTATTCTTAATAGCTATAGTTTATTTATTCTATTTCCTCAATAGTCCATCCAGTATCACCGAACAGATACTATCTTTAAAAGAATGCAATTTGTGGAAAGGAGAGGTGAATGACAGGATGCAGTAAGTTGACAAAATATCTCTCCGAATGTTAGACAAAAACAGAATACATGGTGAGAACCAGAAAGTCAGAAGATAGAACAAATGAGTTAACATATTGAGTAACATGTCTATGTCAAAGCTCAGACCCTTACAGAATGTTGTTCATTAAAAGGGAGCTTCAGGAACATGGACAAGTAGCTCTGATGATAGAGCTACATCTTTCCTGAGAACTCCAGACTCAGACTGGAATCTACTTTTTGCATGGCACCGTAGACTACATTCAACAATACTTCACTAACTTTAAAGCATTTTACAAAGTGTGCTATATAAAGGAATCTTTCTTTATTTCTTATTTATGCATCTCTCTGATTTAGTCCTGAGATGTTCACTGACGTATGCTTCAGCCACATATATGCTCTGCAAGTTTCTGACTCAGTCTTTGCGATCACTCTTGTGAACAGGAAATACAACAACTCGCTGTGTAATTAATCAAATTGCCGATTCCACAAGTCCCAATGATCATGTCAGCAGCTTTTATGCGAGCTGTCCTTTCTAACTCAGAGCCTGACTTATCTTTTTAAGTTGAATTTGCCTTTCAGCCTGCCTGCTAAGTAAAATTCAATCTCGATATTGCTTTTGCAAATGCTACAGGAAAGCTTTCTCTCAAGCACAAGCTGAAACTGTTATGCTGTTTACGTCATTATTTGTAGTTATCTCTGAAGACTGTAATTGCATTGGAGGCATTTCAGAGGAGATTCACCAGATTAATTCCAGAAATCAAAGACTTGTCTTATGAGGACAGATTAAGCAGTTTAGGTCTATATTCACTCGAGTTCAGGAGGATGAGAAGAGATCTAAATGGGATGGACAAAGTGGACGTAGAACAGATGTTTCCCTTTGGGAGGGCAGTCTCGAATGAGAGGTCATGGGTTTAGGTTGAGGAGTGACAGATTTAAACAGAGATGAGGAGGAATTACTTCCCTCAAAGAGGGTGTGAGTGTGTGGAACTCACTGCCCCAGAGTGCGGTAGATGCTGAGACACTGAATACGCTGAAGGAGGAGATTGATTTTTAATTAATAATAGATTAAAGACTGATGGGGAGTGGTCAGGGGAAGGTGAGATTGGTCGTTACTGTCTTAAATGGTGGAGCAGGCTTAAGGGGCTGAATTACTTCCTTCTGTTTCTAGTCCTTCTGTTCTTCTGTTTATTGCTCAATAGGAATGGAATGGCTGTATTAATCACCACAACATTTTATAGCAGATCACTGAGTCACCATTTCAAACAGGAACGATCAGTCTTGAAGCCACTAATTAAAGTAAATTAAGCTTAATTTCTACAGACAATGCAGGTAATTTTAACCTAATCCTCAGGATGGAAGTAGGATGGTTTCAGACCAAATACCATTTCTGGTCTCCCTCCTATCGGAAGGATGTTGTGCAACTTGAAAGGGTTCCGAGCCACTTGGGTGTTTTCCTATCTTCCTGGTGGTGGAAATTGAATAAAGATTCGTGCACTTTGTGTCTTTCACTGTGTCTCACACCTGCACACACACACACACACCATGGGTGCTGGGGATAAAATAAGCACTACTGCACTTAGGTGGTAGTGTGGGAAAATAAAAGAAAAAAAAAGAAAAAAGAAAAAAAAATAGACTGCTGCTGCTCACCGTCCACCTCTTCTCCCTCATCCACCGTCCGGACACGCCTTGGCGTGCCCATTTGCCACCGGGCGGTGGGGATCCCCAGTGGAGGGCTCTCTACGTGGGAGTCCTCCCCCTTTCTCTCGGGGATCTGGGGTGGAGGGTGTTGCACGCAGCAGTCCCCTGCAACCGCAGTTTGCGGTGGTTCACGGACTCCCAGCCCAACTGCTTGTTCTGTGGCGCTGTGGAGTCCGTGGACCACGTGTATATTGGGTGTGGGCGTTTGCACTCCCTTTTTGATTTTCTTAAAAACCTTCTCCTCTGTTTTAAAAAAAAAGAAAGGGTTCAGAAAAGATTTACAGGGATATTGCCAGGGTTGCAGGATTTGAGCTATAGGGAGAGGCTGAACAGGCTGGGGCTATTTTCCCCGGAACAATTGCAGGCTGAGGGATGACCTTATAGAGATTTATAAAATCATGAAGGGCATAGATAGGATAAATAGACAATGTCATTTCCCTGGGGTGGGGGAGTCCTGAACTAGGGGGCATAGGTTTTAGGTGAGGGGAAAGATATAAAAGAGACCAAATGGGCAACTTTTTCACTCAGAGGGTGGCGTGTGTATGGAATGAGTTGCCAGAGGAAGTGGTTGAGGGTGGTACAACTGCAGCATTTAAAAGGCATCTGGATGGCTATATGAATAGGAAGGGTTTAGAGGGATATGGGCCAGGTGCTGGCAGGGGGGACTAGATTAGGTTAGGATATCTGGTTGGTATGATCTAGTTGGATCCAAGGGTCTGTTTCAGTGCTGTACATCTCTATGACTCTATGACCATTTAGTATAAAATGAATTTTGCTCTTCGTTGATTTGGGCAAGGCTTAACATACACAATGATGGAAATGTGTTGCTGGAAAAGCGCAGCAGGTCAGGCAGCATCTAGGGAACAGGAGAATCGACGTTTCGGGCATTAGCCCTTTGGGATAAGGTGGGGGAGGAGAAATGAAGAAACTGGTGAAATCCACATTAATCCTGGTTGCAGGGTCCCAATGCAGAATATAAGGTGTTGTTCTCCAGGCATTGGGTGGTAACAGTTTGGACATGGAGGTGGCCCAGGACCTGCATGTCCTTGGCAGAGTGGGAGGAGGAGTTGAAGTGTTCAACCACAGGCGGTGGGGTTGGTTAGTGCGGGTGTCCCAGAGATGTTCTTTGAAACAATCCGCAAGTTGGCATCCTGTCTCCCCGGTGTAGAGGAGACCACATCGGGTGCAACAGATATAGTAGATGACATTGGTGGAGGTATAGGTAAATTTCTATTGGATGTGGAAGGATCCTTTAGTGCCTTGGACAGAGGTGAGGGGGGAAGTGTGAGTACAGGTTTTGCACTTCCTGCGGTGGCAGGGGAAGATGTCAGGAGTGGGGTGTGGGCTGGTGGGGGGTGTGGATGTGACGAGGGAGTCACGGAGGGAGTGGTCTTTACGGAATGCTGATAGGGGAGGGGAGGGAAATATATCCTTGGTGGTGGGGTCCGTTTGGAGGTGGCGGAAATGGCGGCGGATGATGCGCTGTACATGGAGGTTAGTGGGGTGGTGGGTGAGGACCAGTGGGGTTCTGTCCTGGTGGCGGTTGGAGGGGCGGGGTTCAAGGGCGGAGGATCGGGAAGTGGAAGAGATGTGGTGGAGGGCATCGTCGACCACGTCGGGGGGGAAATTGCGGTCCTTGAAGAAAGAGGCCATCTGGGATGTGCGTTTTTGGAACTGGTCCTCCTGGGAGCAGATGCGGCGGAGTCGAAGGAATTGGGAGAATGGGATGGCGTTTTTGCGGCGGAGTCGAAGGAATTGGGATACACAATCCAGACCCACCTCATTCTCACCCAGGAGTTTACTTAAAACCAATGTTTGTAATTCAGATCATATTGCTGGGAAAATGACCTCTTAATGCTATTTATATTTAGACAGAGCCTCCAAGATTACACAGAAGCACACTCTCAAAAAGTATCTTAGTTTTTCTTCATAATACAGTAGTTGTTTGTGAATTAACTCCACAGAGGCCAGTATCCTGTCACCAAGTCACCCTTTATTTACATGTCGAGAGTCCCTGACACTGATCCAGCTCCCTCAGAGCCAGCCCTCAGAGTGAACAGAACCTTGGACACTCCTGTTTATACCTGATTGGACCAGGCGAACAACTCCAATCAGGAAACACATATCCTATGAGGTCCACCTTGCTGACCTCATTACAGTTTTGGTTACAAATTACAATGCGAATAAAGATTTTGAAATTTTGTTGAGCTTGTTTAAGCATTTTCTAAAAACACAAAAGCAAACAAATTTGCCATTCAGCTTCTGAAGTTTGCTCTTCCATTTAATAAGATCATGGCTAATCTGGTTGCTCCACATTCCCGCCTACCTGCAATAATTTTTCACCCACTTGCTTGTCAAGAATCTATTGATTTGTTCCATGAATATATTCAAAGACTCTTCACCCATCCACTTTTGAGGAAGAGAGTTCAAAACACTCACAATTCATTCACAAGTGAGGAGGGATAGCGCAATCAGTGTGACGGGTTGAAGTGTGTCTATTTTAATGCAAGTAGTATCAGGAATACAGGTGACGAATTCAGAGCAGGGATTAGTAGTTGGAACTATGATGTCCATTACAGAGACTTGGATATCACAGGAGCAGGAATGGTTTTGGAATGTTCCAGGGTTTAGTTGTTTCAAAAGGAATAGGGCAAAGGTAAAAGAGGTGGAGGAGTGGCAATGCTAATCAGGGATAGTAGCAGAGCTGCAGAAAGGGAGATCGTTGAGGAGGGTTTGCCTACAGAGAGAGTATGGGGCGGAAGTCAGAAACAGGAAAGGAGCAGTCACTTTATTGAGAGTTTTCTACAGGGCCCCCCAAAAGCAACAGAGACATGGAGGAGCAGGTTGGGAGGCAGGTTTTGGGAATGTGTAGAAGTAACAGGGTTGTTGTCAAGGGCAACTTTAACTTCCCTAACATTGATGAAACCTACTTAGTTCAAATTGTTTGGATGGAGCAGTTTTTTTTTCTGGTGTGTCCAGGAAGTGTTCCTGACACAATATGTAGATAGGCCGACTAGAGGGGAGGCCATATTAGTGCTTGGCAATGAAGCAGGCCAGCTGACAGATGTCTGAGGGGGAGAGCATTTCGGTGATAGTGATCACCACTCCCTGACCTTCACTGTACTCATGGAGATGGTTAGGAGCAGACAGTATAGGAAAGTAGTTAATTGGGGGAAGGGGAATCAAATCGCTAAAAGGCAGGAACTGGGACACCTATATTGGGAACAGATGTTCTCAGGGAAATGCACAACAGAAATGTGAAGGTTGTTTAGGACGTACCAGCTGACAGTGCTGAAGAGTGTGGTGCTGGAAAAGCACAGCCGGTCAGGCAGCATCCGAGGAGCAGGAGAAACCTGATGAAGGGCATATGCACGAAACATCAACTCTTCTGCTCTTCAGATGCTGCCTGCCCTGCTGTGCTTTTCCAGCACCACCCTCTTCGACTCTGATCTCCAGCATCTGCAGTCCTCACTTTCTCCTATACTGATAGTGCTGGACAGGTTTGTCCAACTGAGGCAAGGAAGGGATGGTAGGTTGAAAGAGCCTTGGGTGACAAGGCATGTGAAATATCTAGTCAAGAGGAAAAAGGAAGCTTACTTAAAGTTGAGGAGGCAAGGATCAGACAGGGCTTTAGAGAGTTGCAAGGTAGCCAGAAGCGAACTGAAGAATGGATTTAGGAGAGCTAGAAAGAGGGATGAAAAAGCTTTAGTGGATAGAATTAAGGAAAACCTGAAGACATTCTACACTTATGTGAGGAACAAGGGGATGGCCAGAGTGAGGGGAGGGCTGATCAGGGATTGTGGAAGGAACTTGTGCCTGGAGTCAGAGGAGATAGGAGAGGTCCTGAATGAATACTTTGCTTCAGTATTCACTATTGAGAGGGACCTTGACGTTTCTGAGGACAGCATGAAACAGACTGATATGCTAGAACAGGTTAATGCTAAGATGGAGGATGTACTGAAAATTTTGAAAAACGTAAGGATAGATAAGTCCCCTGAGCCAGACACGATGTACCCTACGTTACTACAGGAAGTGAGAGAAGAGATTGCTGCGCCTTTGGCAATGATCTTTGCATCCCCACTGTCCACTGGAGTAGTGCCAGATGACTAGAGGGTGGCAGAAATTATTCCCTTGTTGAACAAAGGGAATAGGGGTAATCCTGGGAATTACAGTCCAGACAGTCTTACTTTTGTGGTAGACAAAGTACTGGAGAGGATTCCGAGAGACAGGATTTATGACTATTTGGAAAACCATAGTTTGATTAAAGATAGTCAGCGTGGCTTTGTGAGGGGCAGGTCATGCCTCACAAACCTCATTGAATTCTTTGAGGATGTGACAAAACACATTGATGAAGGTGGATGTGGTGTACATGGATTTTAGCAAGGCATTTGATAAGGCTCCCTGTGGTCGGCTCATTCAGAAAGTAAGGAGGCATGAGGTACACGGAAACCTGTCCATCTGGATACAGAATTGGCTGCCCCATAAAAGACAGAGGGTAGTGATAAATGGAACGTATTCAGCCTGGAGCTCAGTGAACAATGGTATTCCACAGGGATCTGTTCTGGAACCTCTGCTCTTTGTGATTTTTATAATTGACTTGGATGAAGAAGTGGAAGGGTGGGTTAGTAAGTTTGCTGATGACACGAAGATTGGTGGAGTTGTGGCTAGTGTGCAGGCCTGTTGTAGGTTGCGACAAGACATTGGCAGGATGCAGAACTGGGCTGATAAGTGGCAGATGGAGTTCAACCTGGAAAAGTGTGAAGTGATTCACTTTGGAAGGTTGCATTTGACTGCAGAATACAGGGTTAAAGGCAGGAATCTTGGTAGTGTGGAGGAACAGAGCTCGAAACATCGACTCTCTGCTCCTCGGATGCTGCCTGGCCACTGTGCTTTTCCAATGGCACACTTTTTGACTCTGACCTCGAACTTCTGCAGTCCTCACTTTCTCCCAAATGGGTCAATCACTGCTAGTAGAAGAAAATGTTTGAATATCATAAACAAACATAGTGACAAAAATGGAGCTGCTTCTCAAACCATTTTAAATGCTGGAACAGTCATTGTCCTAAGCCTTTGGTAACAGCACTGTGCATTCATCTTAAATCATCAGAAAGCATAACACACGTTGCATTTTTATTGAGTTTAGGCTGTGCTTTAAACTCGATTGCTATACATAAGTGCTTGAAAGGAAGCTCCGAACACAGTTTCGATCTTCTTGTTAAATCAAATGGATTGCAGTAGGAACAGAACCTTCTTCACAAGATTTCTGCTGCAGTGAGGCTAGCAGCATTTGTTAAAGAGCTTGTGTCAAAAACCAGGTGTATCAAAAACTCCCCATGAAGATGAGAACTGACTGTCAGTACCTTCTATCTTGAACAACTATATTTAACATATGGTAAAGTCAATATGTTCACTCAAGGTCTGGCAGAAGGCTTATCATATCAATTTGCACATTCCTCTCTGTTTACAGTTTTATTATTGAAACCTAATAAAATGCATAGACCTCCTCTATCGTGTTATTGGAATGACTTGAGTCAAACTACAGGATAACAAAAATCACTTTAAATCGACAGCAATGAGCTGTAGTGATCATTGTAAATAAGATTGCCAATCGTCGCTCTCTTAAGTAGCGCAGCCTTGGGTCATTTGATAATTACATTGAGTTAAGTAACATCAGCCAAGAAGTGATACTGTTGTCTCTATGACAGTTGGGATGGGGAAAGGGGCATATCAGTCAGGGGTCCCATTCCCTATCACAACCCTTTGCGTCTTTGCGTCAGTAACCATCAGGAAGTCTGTGTTGTCTCCCAGTGTTAAACAGTAGAGCCTTACACACAGCTACCTTAACAAGTCAGAGGAGGACCGCTGTCCCACTTGAGACTCTGACTGATTCAGCAGATTATGGAAGACAATTAGAACCAACAGGAATGTTTGTAAAAAAAAAAAGTATATGAAAATTAGCATGTCCTGAAAAGGGTTTCATCGAAAGATAAATGCAGAGTTGTTGTTTCAGAATGTATTGTAAATTCGATCCTTTCTGTCAGTAGAGTCAGAGTGAAAATAATGCTGTGGTACGTTAATGATTAAGTAATCCACAGGTGCTTGTGCCTGGACTAAAACCAGAAAATGTTGGTAATACTCAGTTGTTCATAGAATGGGAACTGAATTAGGACAGTCAGCCCCTCAAGCCTGCTCTCCCATTCGATCAAATCATGGCTGGGCATCAGGCATCTTCGATGGAGAAAGAGCTAATTGCCTGAATTTTTCCACAGGGTTGTGTGAGCCACTAGCTTTGCATTAGAATGTAGCTCCTGAGCCCACACGTGCTGCCAACAGGATATGATCAGTAATTTTACCACAGTGGATTTCTTCATTGACTGGCTGCATGCTTATTGTCCAGTTAAAAATGGCAAGATAGCTCTTAATACTGCCAACACACAGCACCAGCAGTCCCCAAGCTTCTGCTGCACCATCAGGAGAGCTGCCTGCTGCTAGGAAGGAAAGAGGGACACTGCAGGGTGAGTATCAGACATGAGGTATGTTGGGTCACCATGTGCTTCCCTCCCTGCTGGACTCCATCTGTCAATGGGGGGGGGCCCTTCATTGAACTGGTGAAACCCCTATCCCTGCAACTGCCAGGCTGCAGTGTGTTTGCCCAGCCACTGGCAAAATGGTGTCAATGACAACAATGGCCCCTGAGGGAGTGTTTGCCATTAATTGTGATAACTGGCTTCTCACCTTCTTGAAGCAGGCAGCCTCAATGCTTCCAGTGGTGCCAATCAGAAAAAGCCTTGGACTGCACTGGTAAGTTCCTCCAACATTGACCCCCCACAAGTTTTATCATTGACCACCAGCACCCCACCCCACCCCCAGACAGCACACTCCTCAGAGATCGGTAAAATCTTGGCCAATGTTACAGGCTGATGATTGGCTGTCAGTTGGGTCAACAATGGGAAACATTGGGCTGGAGTTTAAATGCCCCTCTCCAATGCCTACCCCATACTTTAGGTGGTCTGGAAAACCCAGCACCTCCCTGCTTCCTCTCTCCCCACCCTAAGCTAATCCCCATGAAAGGCTGTGGGGAAAACTCAGCAGCCTGCCTGCCATATGTAAACAAACAATTCAAGGTCAACTCAGCTTGTTAGATAAAACACTGCTAATGCCATGGAAGAATTGGGGTTGGTAGGCAGGCTGGACCTTCCAGGGCATTTTTTTATGTTAAGAAAAGAATTGAAGGAACAGGAATACCTCACTCGGGGCTACATTGAATACATCAGGGCACCCATTCAAGATTTAACTCTTCCTTCAGCAAAGTGTCAATCCCAGCCTTCCCAATTAATCCCTTCCTGGGATGTAGGAACCCTAGCTGCCACAAACCCCAGGATGTACCTTCCCAAGGCTGTCACGTGCTTCCTGGTGCTGCTTCCTGTACTGCCAGTAGTACCCAGTTGGGGGGGGTACTTTCACGGGCAGCAGTACTGAGATGCAGAAATCCCCACGCTCCACCAGTTTGGCTGTGAGACCATTTGGAACCAGTCATGTTTGCTTCCACGACATTCTTTCTGTAAGGTGGAAGAGGAGGAGGGATGAGGAAAATGAGAGTTTAAAGTGATATGCAAACAAAACAAGGGCGATTTGAGAAGAAAACCTTTACACACAGCAAGTAGTTGGGTTGAGGAATGCACTGCTTGGAAAGGTTGAAATTCAATTGATGTGAAGGAGCCGGTGTTGGAGAGGGGTGGACCAAGTTAACAATCACCCAACACCAGGCTATAAGCCAATAGGTTTCTTTGGAAGGACCAACTCTCAGAGTACTGCTCCTTCATCAGGTAGCTAGTACTTCCAAATAAACCTGTTGGGTTATAACCTAGTATTGTGTGATTTTTAACCTAATTCAATTGAGACATTCAAGAGAGTTTTGGGTGATTATTTAGACAGAAATGGTGTGTATACGGAAAAGGTAGGAGGTTGGTACAGATGATAGAACAGATGCAGGAACGATGGCTGAACGGCCTCCTTCCGCAGCATAATAACGATGTGATTCTGTGAGAGACCATCCTCCAAGACTATGCAGCCCATTAACTCTATTTGTCTTTCCGCAGATGCTGCCTAATGTCCTGAACATTTTCCATGTTTATTTTAGATCTCCAGCATCTGCACTGTTTTGCCTTTGTGTCTACCTGTTCGGCTAGCTAATAATTAGTGTTGCTGGAATAGAAAAAAATGTCTGTAATCCCTCTTAATGTTGTGCACCAGCTTTAGGAGTTGATCTCTCCATCTACATTTCCTAATTAAATCCTGTTCCTTACTGCCTTGAATTGCAGTCTTACTCTCCTCAATTCTGTCTAGTTATTATGTACAGGTAATTTTCTTCCATCAGGTAAAGAATGTTGCCTGCCAATATTAAAACTCTCTGCTTTCAATATTAACACTGGAGATTTTGTCTGTTTTATTCAGCATTCCCAAATGTTTGACAGCAGCTGATTACTCCAGAGATTTTAAACAGATAACAGAAATGATTTCAACAGGATATTAAAATAAAAAGGAAATACAATCCAAAAGTTTGGCATTTCTTTGCAGATTAAAAAAAAATCAATCAAAATTATATTAACAAAGGAACCTGAAGTAAAGTGAAGAGGGAGAAAAATGTTCTCAATACACAGAAAAAGGCTTTAAGCAACATTACCAGTATGAGTTATATGGCCATGTGTGGCACTATAAGCTGTCAACTAGAAGTGGTCCCTTTAAGGCTTCTTTAAGGTGTGAGTGTATGTGTGGCCATACAGCAGTCTGAGAGGATCAGCACAGTGCAGCAACTGGACTGTGCATAGGGAAGGGAGATAACAGAAAGCATTAACTTTCCAGTACAGGTAGTTCTTCTGTAATGCAATGGTTACGTTCTTGTGCTCTAGAAACAGCGCTTAGAGTAGTGGCGACATAATCGTGTTAAAATGTTTTAAAAATTTGAGCTTTAGAGATAGTGTCCCCAGCTCGTCAATCGTGTTATAGTGGATTCGTGTTCACGAAACACATGTGATAGTAGAACAACTTGTATGTCTTTGAGAGAAATTTGTTGGAGATGGGGAAATGGAAGAAAAAGAGGTTTAGAGTGAACCCTAGGCACTTGAAAGTGTGCAGCAAAGAGAACATAGGGTCTGTGGGGTGGATGCAAAGGAGGCTAAAGACAGGAAAGATATGGATGTAAAGGATGGGGTGATTACAGTACTATGCAGATTAGAATAGCCAGGAACAAACAGGGCACAAAAAGATTAAACATAAGGGGCTGAAGCTTCCCTTCTTTTGCATCAAATTGTTTGGAGGGATTTCCACTGTGCGCCCTAGCAAGGTCTCTCACCGTATCTTAGCAATCACACGCCACTAACCACCTGCTCCTACAGCCTACTTCACATCCCAGTTCAGCTCCGCCTCACCATGTGACATTCCTGGAACAATTGGCCACTCATCAGATATCCCAGAATTCCTGGGCATCATTTGTGCCAGTTTAATCTTTACAAGGATACTATAGCCAGACAAGTGCTGTCTATCTGGAATTCCCTGCATTGCTTCTGACTTTGTCTCAGATGTGGCAGACGAGGGTTAATTAGTGTCCCACTTCACATACAGGAACCTGGAGTTCCTGCTGGATGGCATGATGTCAAGGCAAGACTTCCTGTTCCCATGACCAACAGTAGAGGGTACAACACCAGACCATGCCAGCCTGGTTGGCACCTGTGCTGAAGCAGTCTCAGCCAGCACGAGGAATACCCAGCAATGTAGGAAGAACATCAATGACTTTCACCACACCATCAGCGTAAGTGCCACCATCTTCTCTCTGATATCTCATTCTCACTTTATTTCTGCGACAATATCCACCTCCCACCAAAGTTCTCCCACTACTGCCTGCAACATCATCCCTCACTTTCTGTCATCCTGACAGCACTAACACTGCATGCCCTGTGCTCTACCAATGCACACCTCTCCACCTGTACCAAAATTAACAGCTGTGCCAGCATCTTTCATACCCTTACTGCCCACTTCTATCTCAGTCCAGGATGAAAACCATTTCCAGTAAGGCAGAGAGACTCAAGAAGGGGGTAGACTGACCAGCATTTGGTTTTTCACCCCTTATGTGGGGAAGATCCTACCTTTGACTACCCTGAGCATCTGACTGGCTGTGTTCAAGCTCATGGACAAATATCGGAGGCTGCCCTTGACTTACTTTGCCAGGACACCCCAAATGCAGGCTATCTCCTTGACTGATGTAGTACAACTGAGGACCATGACAAGCTTCCTTCCTTTGTCTCCCTGGTAAATTGCATGGCAAAACATAAATAATAAGAATTTGGTATCAGGGGCTGAGGGGGCAACCCATCACTGCTAGCCAAAAGCTCACTTCACCATTTGTCAAAGAAGTATAAAATATGGAGCAAGATGATCCCAACATTGAGATTGGACTTCTCATCCATTTCTGCCACAAATCTTGCCACAGTCGATTCTACTCAAAGATTCAGACAAAGGCAATTAGTCCTTAGATGAAAATGTGAAGAAACAGTCAATTGGCAAAGATGGACAAACAGAAGTTAATATAAGAAAGGATACAATGGAGGTTTAAGTGAGATAAAGATTATGGGAGGGTGGCAGATGAGAGGCCAGTGAGTAAAGCATCAGAGTTAATGAATCTCAAGGTTACCAAGCCATGGATAAGTGTTTCTCCAGCAGAAAGGGCAAGATACTGTATGGGTGCAGATAAGGAGAATTTAAAGGAGACAGTCTTTTTAATGAAGAATCGTAGAGTCAAAGATAAGAAACAGATCCTTTGGTTCAACTTATTCATGTTGAACAGATATTCTAAATTAATCTAATCCCAGTCACTAACATTTGGTCGAAGAGGAGCTGGGTTTGGAAGACTATGACCCAACATAGCCTTCCAAAATATGTTGGGAAACCATTTAGTTTGGCCTGAAAGGGAGATGGACAGCCTGGGCCAAAGACAGTCCTCAATGTCTCCTCAATGTCTAACTGCGGGAGGTTATGACCTCTCTCCAACTGGATGTTGCCCATGTAGTTTGACACCTCAGAGATGGCCTACATGTGGAAAATAATGCCATATGGGCTCAGATTTTACTGTCCACAGCTAATTAACCAAGTTAAAGGCCCAATTATGGCCATATTATGGAGTTGTCAGCATTTTGTTGATCATGGAGCAATGACACCCGCCACCACCCCGCAATATGTGGAAGCCATCAGCTAAATTGAGGCAGCCTCCCCACATTAGCCCAATGGACCATAGATTCAGAGGGTGAATGGCCCCAAAGAGAGAACTGCAGGTAGGAACAGGAGACAAAGATATTCCTGGAGCAGTTTCCCACTGATTTCAGCTCTCTTAGTGCTTATTTACATAGGCCCAGCTTCCCAGGTCTCCTGCATTCCTCAGTAGTGACTACCTCTGGAGGGATACCCTGCAATGATCACAGAATCAGGAGACCAGGCCACCTCTTGTAAAATTGCAGAGGTGGTCTTGCTTTTCACCCCATTGTTGAGGTTTCAGAGGGCTGTGGTAAAACTCCTCATTCAGGACGAGATGGCTTCCCATCAGCAATACCATTGCTGCAAAGTTTTGCATTTTTGTTGGAACTGCCACGCTGGAATAGATCTAATCCTGTTGGTCTTAACCAAATTACCACCTCTCTTCAATTTGTTTTTATAATGAATAGGTCAAAGTGAGTAGAGAAGTTTGAAACAAATTGCATGGCAAAACACAAGTAATAAGAACTTGGTATCGGGGCTAAGGGGGCAACCCATCATTACGAGCCAAAAGCTCACTTTACCATTTGTCAAAAAAGTGTAATTTATGGAGCAAACACCTCAGAGATGTCCTATATGTGGAAAATAACTCCATATGGGCTTGGATTTTACTCCATTATTCCCAAGTAATGATCCCTCAGCATGAGTACCAGCTGGAATTTTGGGCTTGTGAGTATTAAAGCAGGATTGGTTGCTCTGGAGTTCCCATGCAGTGGCAAAAGCTGAACTGCTCCTTTAAATTCTTGCTTTCTTTTTGAAACAGTAGGCACGGTCAAATTGGCTGACCCCTGAGGCCGGAATAATGTCTTGCAAAGCTTAATGGAAAGTAAAGGTATTTTTTATATAAAAATTGTGGATTAAACAGCTCTTTCTCCTCTGCTGTCTCCCGGGTCTGTGGTCCCAGCAATTTTCGAGTACTAAAATGCAATCGAAATGGGAACTGTGAGATTAAAAGTTTGCGCTATTCTAAATTTCCTATGATTTTCTTTGTAGCATGATCCTGGAGTTTAAGAGCATTTGCAATCCTTCCGCTCTCTGATTCTTGTGGATTGTGGGGAGAATCACCTTTCACTTTAATTGCAAACAGGAACCTTGTTGTCCAGCCTTTTTAAATCATCCTTTAAATTTGTCACATTTCCTCAGAAGGTTCAAGGTGCAATGGCAGTAATTCTGGTTCGAGAACTTTAAAATCTGGCAACGACATCATCAGAGGTATAGGTAGGATCAATGGTCAGTGTTTTTTCCCCTAGGCTGAGAGATTTCAAGTCTAGGGAGCCAGTTTTAAGGTGAGAAGAGAGAGATTTAAAAAAAAAAGAGGGGCAATTTGTTTTATATAGAAAATGATTCGTGTGTGGAACCAACTACCTGAGGGAGTGGTGATATGGGCACAGTTACAACATTTAAAAGACATTTGGATAAGTACATGCATAGGAAAAGTTTGGAGGGATATGGACCAGGGGCAGGCAGGTGGGACTAGTTTAGTTTGGGATTATGTTCAGCATGGACTGATTAGACCAATGGGTCTGATTTCATGCTGTATAACTCTATGACTCGAAGAAAGTCAATTGATCCATCAAAGCTATGAGTATTAGGTGTACCAAATCCATTACATCTGCCATGAGAAGGCTTAACCTCCTTTCATCAATGCCTGAATATGGATCCAATCTCATTTGGTATACGTTGGGACAATTACTTTTCCTTGCATTTTATTGTTGCCATCACTGTAGCCAAGAAACCATCTTCCCCAGCATTTTCAGATACGGCTATTTGCATTTCCTTTCCTTAACCTCAATCCCAATTCTCTTCATATATTAATCCAGTGCATTTTAAAGTCATTCAATGACTGATCGAAGTTTTCAAGTGTTTAAAAAGCAGGGGCTCATTTTATTTTCAACCTTGTAAAGGCAATGGATTTGAAAACATTGCTTAGTTTTGATGTCATTGCTGTTAGTGATTCCACATTGCCCTCTAATGGAAAGCATGTAGATATGGCCGGAAAGATGACTCAATTGTAAAAAAGAATTGCTCATTCTGTCAGTCTTCACAGAGACATGCAGTGAATATAAAACCTATACATTCAATAGTAAGACGAATGTGCTATTATACTGAACATTGTGGTAGAATGTTTATTATGGCTATTAGGTTCAGGATTACTAGCACCTGAAGGAAAGATAGCATACTTTTCATTGTTGTCAATGCAAAGTAGTTGGAAAATGTTACTCCCTTATTATTGTTTCCAAAGCAGGATTTACGGTTCTGTTGTGACACCTTGCATGATTAATATATATAAGATTGCACTTCTTCTCCTCGTAGCCAAATTGGAAGTGGAACATCACTTCGACTGCTTTCAAAGAAGAATGAAACTATAGTGTAAATCATTTCTGTAACCTTGGTGCTAGCAGACATTCAGCCTATAATGTCAAGAATCAACATTATAGGTTTGCGAACAGTATACAACATGTTAGAGGGCAGTAGCATATCACTGTATCAGTGTAGCTCAGCGGTAGCTGTCTGGTCTGGGTCAGAATTTGAGCTTGTAATCTTGTCAGAACTATAAATGTAGCACCAAGGGATTGCTGCATGATTAATTGTGTGGATCTTGCATGAAACATGACATTACAGATTCTGCCTGCCTGACCATTCTGGTGATTGTAAAGGAATGTCTTTTGATATGTGTAGAAAGGAGGGATAACTAGTTAACACACACTTTTCACTATAATGAGTTGAGGGGATTTAATAAACCCTTTCAGCTCAATTTTAAGGCAATGTTGCTATTTGGAATAGGCCAAATAATAGGGTGTAAAGCTAAAGAAATACTATTGCACTAAACTGCTGCAAATGTTTTGTGGAAGTAGAAAATTGAAAAAAATGTATTCCAAGTGTGCATGTGCAAGATTTTGACTGGCAGTAATATGATGATTATGTAATTGCACTACCCAAGCAGCTACTATATCTTGTGTCTAACTCACAATTCATTCAAAAAATGGCAAATGTCTGACAAATTC
Source organism: Chiloscyllium plagiosum (assembly GCF_004010195.1). Classification (NCBI taxonomy): domain Eukaryota; kingdom Metazoa; phylum Chordata; class Chondrichthyes; order Orectolobiformes; family Hemiscylliidae; genus Chiloscyllium; species Chiloscyllium plagiosum. Next base: position 20,799,819 of record NC_057739.1, read on the forward strand.
TTATCTGAGAACTCTCATCCCCAGGATTAATATCTTTGTTTTATGAGTCAACAGTGAAAGGATTTTCTATAGAGGAAAGCATTTAAATTTTATACATTCATAATCCACGGCTAAAAACAAAATGTAGAAAATTAACTATAAGTTTTTAAAGAATACTAATTGGGTTGTTTATCTAATCAGATTCCTTTCACTATATGGCAAAATGGCTTGAAATCAAAAACACAGATCTTCAGCATTATCCTGAAAAGGGGAGTGAAAGGTATTGTTAATGAAAAGGGCAGTACAAAGCATGAAAAAATGGCGATTGGAAATATTGTATCTAAGGGTTCAATTGCTGTCATCAACTCTGAGAATGAATATACAGAGGCAACTGTATTCAATAACAATAAGTTCGTGAATTCTGCATGAGAATGTGCATCTCTTTCTTGAGTGCATTACCAAAATGCATAGAAGTTACTTATTATACAGTCTTGGTTCTTGGTTGTATTATCATTAAATGTAAAACTGAGATTACTTCAGCTTCATCTTTTATATTTCGTTATTGAATGTGCAGGATTTGGGGGTAAGTTTGATGGGGCAGAGATTGTTCAGAGGCTCTCTTGGTCATTACCTAGAGGTCCAGGCTGTGTGTAATTGTTAGTGAAAGGGTTTATTTGAATGCATGCACTTGTTCAAGGTTTCTTATCTGCTGGAGCATTGTCTACCAGGTTGCTTCAAATGTTTTTGAGATCCATAACCTCCTTATTTATGAAAAGTGCCATGGAAGTCTATTTTTGGTAATACTTCTGACTCTGTTCATCCTGAAAGTCTCATCCCCCTCTGTAATAAATAAATCTAGTAGAAACTTATAAAATTTGAGGATTCAATATTAGCAACAAACAGTAAAACACACAATGTTAAGTGACATCACTGAGGCTCTAAAGAATGATTCTGACAATGTTATGTTGAAATTCCCCAAGTTGTAACCTTGAAAGCAAAATTGTCAAAGAGCGTTCACTCTCAATATTAAACAGATCCTCAGTGTTCCATGCAGAACTCATTTGCAATCAATTTTTTTTAGTATCTTATTGTAATGTTCATACATTTTGATAACACTCCAATAATGTGTTTTCATGTGATACTGAGTAAAGCCAGTCAGTCTATATCTCAAATGAATTGAATGGTAATTGACAGTTTTACATCCTAGAAAACAAAAAGAGCCTAAACCAATAATTATATTTGTACTTTCCAACATTTTTGAAAATTTCTCTAAAGTCAAAAAACTGAATGGATGAGTTTGCAAAGGTTAAGCAAGGCTAGACATCAAAAAATATTTAGCTTACAATAGACTTCTTTGACTGACTTTTTGAATATGAAGTCATCACTTATTACACAAAGAGAAGTGAATAATGCAATAGAAGCACTAATTATCTGGATAACGTTGTAATAGAACACTAAAGTGAAATTCTTTTAACAACATTGTTTTGGCAAACTACAAATGGTTTTTGTTATTTTTTCCTTTAACAATAAAATATCAACTTGTGACTTGCTGTAGAAAGTGCTGATAGAACTGTGATTAGTGTTCATTACTGATCTAAATAGTCCTGAACCTCCATATATTGATTACTGCGTATTCATGAAAAAGATAGAAGGACTGGATTGACTGTCGAAGTGAGACATTTATGCAATGTTCTAAAAGTCCAAAGTCAAACGAGAAATGAAATGTTGTTCTTCTTTCCTGATGACCCTGAGTTGGATGGCTAAATATAGGAAAGATTTTAAACAATCAGACAACACAATTTGACGTAACTTATTGCTAGAAAGTTATTGCTGTTGAACAGCATGGGCTTTGGCATTAATTGTGGGTAATGTGAGAGTCAGCTATCTCGGCGTAACATGGTGATCCATGTATTGGCTCACGCTTACTCTCAGCAGGAAGGCTGTGATTGAACTGTGCATTCCCAATACACAAACCCCACCCTCTGCAATATAGAACAACAGAGAAAGATCATGACTGTCTTCCATGTACAATGCCACAGAGATCTTACAGCTTTAATAGGGGACACTGAACTTTGAATAATTAGCATTTTCTTTCTCACATGTTGTAACAATTGTAATCTAAAAGGTGGAGTGAACAGAAAAGGATTTATTTTGTACTTTAGCACATACATTTATTGGATTTGGCTGGTGTTTTCTTTCCTCGTAACCAGACTTCTCAGTTGAGGAGTTTCCACTGATGGGTGGCTAATCAGCCTATTGGTAATCTTTATGGGAAACAGAAAGTCTAATTATTGATACTGAAGTCAGTTTCAATTTGAGATGAACCACTAGTGCAGGGAAACCGTGAAATAATTTAGACGTGACCGCAGTTTGTTAATTTTAAAGTCTATCTCCGTACTCAGGAAAGCTATTGTTTTGAGGACAGGCTATTGAAAGTTTCGAGCAGGAGAATGGAATGAGCCACTCTGTAAGATAGGTGGAGTGCAATGGCAACATCACCTCCACTGGAGAGTTCCCTTTAAACTGGCAGATTGTCCAAATACAAGCAGTAACTCAATGCTAGTTGTGCACTGGTTACTCTGAAACTGACCCATTCAGAGAAAGGTAGCCAATTATAGGGTTCTAATTTACAGGCATTCAATCGTAATCCATTTTGCACCATTGGTGCATGTACTTAGCAGAGGAGCCAAGTTCCCTTGTACTGAACAAGAATATTATTGCAAAAACACAATCATCTTGAGTAAAACTTACCTGTCTCGTGACCCAACTCATGCTTCCTATTAGTGTGTGAGAAATCTCAATTTTCAAAAATTAATTCACAGGTGAGGGCTTCATTAACTAGGCCAGTATTTATTACCCATTCTAGAGGACAGTTAAGAGTCAACCATGTTGCTGTGGGTCTGCAGTCATACATAGGCCAAACCAGGAAAGGATGGCTGTTTCCTTCCTTAAAGGACACAAGTGAACCAGATGGGCTTTTCCTGACAATCAACATTGGTTTCATGGTCATCACTAGAATCTTAATTCCAGAGTTTTATTGAACTCAGATTCCACCATCTGCTGTTGCAGTCTTTGAACTCAGGACCCTGGAACATTACCTGGGTCTCTGGATTAACAGACCAGCAATAACACCTCTTGGCCATCGAGGTAAAAACAATGACTGCAGATGCTGGAAACCAGATTCTGGATTAGTGGTGCTGGAAGAGCACAGCAGTTCAGGCAGCATCGAAGCTCCTTGGATGCTGCCTGAACTGCTGTGCTCTTCCTGGACCACTAATCCACCTCTCGGCCATCCCCTCTCCCACAAGCATGGTGAATTCTGCTTCACAATAATATTAAAAGTGGATACTGAAGAATAAAAAAAGTCATGTCACGGATCCTAATGTGATTTACTTTGAGACACAATCTCTTCAGTATCTGTGACATTATTTCAGTCATCTGTAAATTAAAAAACAGCTTCAAGAACTATGCCATTTATATTGAAGTTTGCAATTATATGAGTACGAGTGTAGATTTATACTTGCTGTTTATTGCGAGCATGATTTGAAGCTGTTTTCTACACTTTGTAAGACTATGAAACAGAAATGTCTCCAGGCAGTGAGCTCAGAGCAAAAATCAATTTCATATTTGGACCACATTATCCATCAGTTTCTGCTGCTGTTTTCATTCAGATCCTTTGGACAAAATTTATGGCTCTCTTCCAAGACAAGTTTAGGGTTGGGCGGTATTTCATCAGAAAGGAAGGTTCCCCATGGTGATCCCACCTTCCCATCTCTGCCCTGATTAATTTCAGAGAGGAAAGCTTGGAGTCAGTCTTCCAGGCTCAGTGTCAATGAGGGCCTCCTCATGTCAATGTTGAGATCCAACATTGGGAAAGAGAGGGCCAGCTGACAGTCAATCCCACCGCCACATCCTCCACCCCACCTACCCAATTTTTTCTTCCGATTCCTAGACTCCCGCTACCTTCCAGGCATGAACTCACTCCCCTCAGTTATCTCTCCACGATTCCATCACATCCTCAATCAGCTGTGGCCTGGGTCCCTCGCTGGTCCTGGATGTGGTGGGTGCATTGCTGGCAGCTAACGCTGTTCTTCTTGCTGGCACTGATGCCAAAGTGAAGTTTCTATGTTTAGATTAGATTAGATTACTTACAGTGTGGAAACAGGCCCTTCGGCCCAACAAGTCCACACCGACCCGCCAAAGCGCAACCCACCCATACCCCTACCTTTACCCCTTTAACCTAACACTACGGGCAATTTAGCATGGCCAATTCACCTGACCCGCACATCTTTGGACTGTGGGAGGAAACCGGAGCACCCGGAGGAAACCCACGCAGACACGGAGAGAATCTGCAAACTCCACACAGTCAGTCGCCTGAGTCAGGAAATGAACCCGGGTCTCTGGCGCTGTGAGGCAGCAGTGCTAACCACTGTGCCACCGTGATAGTTACTGTGAGCTATAACTTTGCTCTCCGAAAGGTGGAATTTCTGCTCCTGAGGTAAGGACCACTGCTCGCTACTTCAGACAGCAGAACTTTGCTGATGATATGGTTTTGCCAACTCTCAAGCTGGTGAGCAAGACTCCAGGGTCTGTATTAAATTCTCTCCCTTCTAACTTCTCTCTCATGGAAATCATGGACACGGTCCAACAAGTGCAAAAGTGTTCTCGATGAACTACGTCATATCTTACAGTAGAGGTTTTTGTTTTGAAAGTCCTGTAAATTACAAATAATTCAGGGTAGCCAATAAAACAGCTACTGATCCTGATTGATACTGTACAGTTGACTAGCATGCAGCCAGAGGAGTGACAAGATATTTTCACTGGGAATATGAAACTGTAAAAGATTATGTTCAAAGCAGGAAGATAGAGTTGAGGCCACAATTTGATCAGCCATGATCTTATTAAATGACAGAGTAGATTCAACAGGCTCACTTCTTCTCCCAATAACTTCTCAGACTTTTTAACTTCTTCAAATTATAGAACATAGAACATAGAACAATACAGCACAGAACAGGCCCTTTGGCCCTCGATGTTGCATTGACCCGTGAACTATTCTGAGCTCGTCCCCCTACACTATTCCATCATCATCCATGTGCTCATCTAAGGATTGTTTAAATCTCTCTAATGTGGCTGACTTAACTACATTGTCAGGCAGGGCATTCCACACCCTTACCATTCTCTGAGTAAAGAACCTGCCTCTGACATTTTTTGTAGATTAGATTATGTTGTGTCAATGGGTTGCAAAGTCTTGGATTCTTCCCATATGTTTTCAAAGCCTCAGTATCAAGAAATGCTAATGCTGATGTTATGAACGAATTGTGAGTCTTAAAACAAACTCCTTTCTTTACTCTCACTGCCTATCTGCAGATGGCTGAGATTCGATTTTCTCCCCTCTTCAAAGAGTGGAGATTCATTTTCCTCCCTATCTCCGTTTTGTGAAATTTGACTTTGTGAGGACCACAACAACACTGTGGTAAAGTTAAGCCAAAAATAGGGCCTATTTCACACATTCTTATAGACAGGGAACACTTCACAACATAAGCTTTCAAACCTACACAGAGAGATAGCACTGGAGAGGAATGAGAGATTATTCAATTAATGTCAACTTAAATACAAAATAACTGAGGGATACTAGTTTAACAATATCCTTGCTTTTAAGATGAATCCAAAACTGGAGTTGGCAGTCTGGAATTCCATTTTGGGGATGATTGATAAACTAGCCAGATGTTGAGGAGTTGTAGGCAGTTTCCTGTTATTGAAAAATCTCCTCTAAATTTTTCTCAGGATGTTTTGCTTAATGGAACTTCACTGTTTTGACAAAAAAAGGTTGTATTGCACACAGCATAAATACAGGTTGTTGATTTCTTTTAAATGCCAGAAACTTCTTCATAGGCCAGAGATTTTTGACATTTACATTAAATGTGGTGAGGAGCAGCACCCGCCCTGATTGTATTTCAAAATTGAATGGTTTAAATACGTATTTGGATTTAGTGTTGTGGGAGTCATGTAACTATGTCTTCTGGAAGGGGAGAAATATTTATCATCAAGACAAACGTTTGTGTTGCAGATGGCTGTCTATGGCCCATTCCAGAGGTTATGTGGATAGCCATTACTTCCTGTAGAATGGCTGTAGAATAAACTTGCAATTTTATTGTGTTGAGGTTTGATGGCGAGGATAATCTCTGCAGCAGGAGATTACAATTGCTAGCATTTCAGAGCCGTCAGGAAATACATGCAGTGTTGATTGGCTGAAGTTGGCTGCCGAGAAGCTTCTGGAAGTTTGTTGCTAAATCCAGTCACATGATTGTGGCAGCCATTTTCATTGAGCTGTTAAATGTTCTTTTAAAACAATCACGACACATTTACACAGCATTGCATTACTTTTTTTTACTCTGTCCATAATTTAAATTGAAAGAGAATATTTTCAGTTTAGCAATGAATAATCAATTGGAGTGATTTGGTTGCCATTATTTGAAATGGTATAAAATGATTTTGACTGGGACTGTTCACTTCTAGATGGAATTGAGATATATGAATATTCCCTGACCATGTGTTGTGTGTGGAGGCAATCTTTGGTGAAGTTATAGCTCACAGTAACTGGCAATTTGTCTCACTTTAACATAGATCTCCCTGAGGAAGAAAAGATAGATTGAGCAGCTTCAAGTATCACATATGTGTGATCTCTCCACAAAGTTGCCTGCTACCTCATCTATTACCAACAAGCAATGATCTCAAAAAAACCTTATTAAACATCTTCAGTGAGAGAATGAAATTGCTTATGTTGAAACTGTCTCCTACAAAAGCTTTTATCTGCACTGTTTAAAGCTGCCAATCTTGATTCATTTGGCATGATAAGAACAATAAATGAGGATTGGCTGTCTGACAGAAGGCAGAGAGTTGGGATAAGAGGTTCTTTTTAGGAATGTCAGCCGGTAACAAGCGGTGTCCCACAGGGTTCAGTATTGGGGCCACAGCTGTTCACGTTATATATTAATGATCTGGATGAAGTCACTGGGGGCATTCTAACAAAGTTTGCCGATGATATGAAGATAGGTGGACAGGCAGGTAGTACTGAGGGAGTGGGGAGGCTGCAGAAGGATCTAGACAGTTTGGGAGAGTGGTCCAGGAAATGGCTGATGAAGTTCAATGTGAGCAAATGTGAGGTCTTGCACTTTGGAAAAAAGAATACAAGCATGGACTACTTTCTAAA
>NC_057739.1:20808919-20833613 GCF_004010195.1 Chiloscyllium plagiosum
TGTATAAGTCCTGCTAAGATTTGCTTTCCCAAAATGCAGCACCTTGCATTTATCTGAATTAAACTCCATCTGCCACTTCTCATCCCATTGGCCCATCTGGTCAAGATCCTGTTGTAATCTGAGGTAAACCTCCTCGCTGTCCACTACACCTCCAATTTTGGTGTCATCTGCAAACTTACTAACTGTACCTCTTATGCTCGCATCCAAATCATTTATGTAAATGACAAAAAGTGCGTTGTCAATTGTCAGGAAAACCCACCTGGTTCGCTAATGGCCATTTGGAAGTAAACTGTTGCTCTTACCCAGTTTGGCCTACATGTGACTCCAGACCCACAGCAATGTGGTTGACTGTTAACTGCTATCAGAACAATTAGGGATGGGAAATAAATGTCGACCTACTCAGTGATGCTCACATCTCATGAATGAATTTTAAAAAACACACAAAGTGGAAAATGGGTTCATCTGTTGCCCAATTAATTAATGTTTTAACATCTGGTCAAATATATTTGGTACTAGAAGTTTTGAAATCTTATCATTGCATCTTAAATAGAACTCATAACAATTGTTTGATAAGGCAGAACTTCAGAATTGCTGAGAGAAAGACATTTTGTTAAGGTTTTTCATTCATCAGAAAAATTTTCAAAAATATCAATTTAAAGGAGAAGTGACATCTATACTGAATGAAAGGAGAGTGCCTATTGATTAGCAAGTATACACTGAGTGATGGAAAGGTTTTCATGCAGAATGCACCAGTTAATGATGACTGACAGTTATCATGGGATCAATGACAGAGCTACAAAAACAGATGGAAATGCTCAGCTCAAACCAATTTGATTTTTCTTGTCTGCACATCATGCAGACCCACAGCAGATTAACTGCCAGGCAAATTCACATTGTATGCACACAGCACATGGAGTCCTGAAATGTGAACTCTTTTAAAGGAAAGTCACATTTAATAGGAGTGCCAGTAATGATGGTGCTTTTGAATCCTTCTCCAGGGGAGAATGGCTGAGTTTCCTTGTGTTCAAGCTAGAAATTAATGGGTATTGTACTCAGACCATAGGTCCATAAGGAACAGAGTTAGGCCATCCCGGCCCATCTAGTATGCTCCACCATTTGATCTTGGTTGATAAGTTTCGCAACCTCAGTGGTTAGCACTGCTGCCTCACAGCGCCAGGGTCCCGGGTTCAATTTCTGCCTTGGGTGACTGTCTGTGTGGAGTTTGCACATTCTCCCCTTGTCTGCGTGGGTTCTCTCTGGGTGCTCCGGTTTTCTCAATCCAAAGATGTGCAGATGAGGTGAATTGGCCATGGTATTAGGTGCATTAGTCAGGGGTAAATGTAGGGTAGGGGAATGGATCTGGGTGGGTTACTCTTCGGAGGGTTGGTGTGGACTTGTTGGGCCAAAGGGCCTGTTTCCATACTGTAGGGAATCTAATCTAAACCTAATCAGGTGCCTTCTTCCCATAACTCTTGATCCCCTCACTAAACCTATCTGTCTCTGTCTCAAATGTATTCAATGAGTTGACTTCCATCTGCCTCTGTGGCAATGAGTTCCACAGATTAACTACCCTCATCTCCTCATCTCAGTTCTAAAAGTCATCCCTTCACACTGAAGCTGTGCCTTTGGGTCATTGCCTCTTCTACTAATGGAAGCATCTTTATCACGTCTACTCTATCCAGGCATCTCAATATTCTGTAAGTTTCAGTGAAATCCCCCTCATCCTTCTAAACTCCATTGAATACAGGCTAAGAGTTTTCAACTGCTTTTCATATTACAAGGCTTTCATTCCTGGGATTTTTCTTGTTCATCCCAGTTCTTCCTGTCATACCCTTTAAAACCGTTGTACATTTCACTGAGGGCACCTTTGGTTCTTCAAAACTCTGAAGAATACAGCCCAGTCTACTCAATCTAGAACAATCCTGCCATCCCAGTGATTACACTGCTGAATCTTCTTCTAGGTGTTCCTTGGATCAAAAGACCAAAACCAAACACAATATATAGGTACAGTCCCACACAAGTTTGGTACGTTCATATAAGACATCTATATTTCAATCCCCTTGCAATGAAGGCCATTATATCATTTTGCATTGATCTGTGAACAAGGACGCCCAGCTCCCTTTGAACAACAGCAGTTCGCAAACTCTCACCATTCAAGAATTTTTTTAACTGAAGTGGATAATTTCTCATTTATTCATATTTATTCCATTTGCCACGATCTTGCATATTCACTCAGCAAGTCGACTTGAAGCCTCATTTTTTTCACAACTTACATTACCCAGTGTTCAGTCATCAGCAATTTTTGACATACTGTATTTTGTTTGCAGCCCAACTCCCCCCACTATCCGAATCATTTACATAATCATTCAATAATGTGGAGTAACTGTATCAAGCATGGCATGAGCTGACTCTTCCCTGCAGGTGCTTTTGCTGACATTGTTGACATCTACTATTACAAAGGCAATCATTGAAACACTGATGCAATTCTGGCATTCCAGTTGTTGCAAATTTATCCTGTTTATGTAGCAGAGCAACTTCAGGAGCAAATAAACAATTAGCGGCATGCTCTTTTATTCTGGCTGAGCTTTCAACAGAGCCAAGGTAAGGTCTGTACATGCCAGGAGTAAAAGAAGCACAGCATACACCAGTGCAGGCAGATGAGTGTCTCAGCTGGTTATGATGTGGAGGTGCCAGTGCTGGACTGGGGTGGGAAGGTCAAAGGTTACATGACATCAGATTATAGTCCAACTGGTTTATTTGAAATCACAAGCTTTCAGGATGCTGCCTCTTCGCCAGTTGAAGTGACTTCACCTGACGAAGGACCAGTGCTCTGAAAGCTTGTGATTTCAAATAAATCTGTTGGACCTGGTGTCATGTGACTTTTGACCTCAGCAGGTTATGTCCAACATCAAGCACTGTGAGGATTTAATAACAGTGGACCGTGTCAAGAGAGAAGGTGGAGGGGTAGAGCTGGGTGTCATCAACATGCATATGGTGTTCAGGGTTGCTTTTGCTTTTACTGGGCGGCAGGGTGGCACAGTGGTTAGCACTGCTGCCTCACAGCGCCTGAGACCCGGGTTCAATTCCCGCCTCAGGCGACTGACTGTGTGGAGTTTGCACGTTCTCCCCGTGTCTGCGTGGGTTTCCTCCGGGTGCTCCGGTTTCCTCCCACAGTCCAAAAGATGTGCAGGGTCAGGTGAATTGGCCATGCTAAATTGCCCGTAGTGTTAGGTAAGGGGTAAATGTAGGGGTATGGGTGGGTTTCGCTTCGGCGGGTCGGTGTGGACTTGTTGGGCCAAAGGGCCTGTTTCCACACTGTAATGTAATCTAATCTAATCTGAGGGGCAGCTTGCAGATGAGAAATCAGAGGGGACCGTGAGGGATGACAATGCAAGAGTGAGAAGGCAAGCCATTGTGGCTGACGCTTATACATTTTGATGGATTGGATTAATATCTCTCATGTAAAACCAGAGAATAAAATGTTATTATTGTTGATGATGCCTACAACTTTTCTCTATGTTAATAAATATTTCTGCAGTATTTAAAGATTTGCACCCAAACTACATCCAACAAGTCTCTCCAAAGCTGACATTTGTGTAAAGGTTCAGGGTACTCTCAGATTGCAAATCATCAAAATCTCAAAAGTCGTGTTTGTGGAGTAACATTTTATCACAATAAGGTTAATTATACCCAGCATCTATTATATTCTGAACTGTAATCCTCAGGAACTCCAGTAGGGATTAGGGATCAGGTGCAAGTTCGAAACACACAATCATTTTAATCACTTGGAGACTGAATTTCCATATGGTGAATTGCAGTACTTTTACAACAATAATTTTAAAAAGATTTGCACCATCAGTTTCCTGACTTGGGCTTATTTGGAGACTGAGAATCACAGAATAGTACTTCACAGGAGGCTAGTTGGCATATTAAGTCCGGACTAGCTCATTTGAAAAGCACCCTTCACCCACCCTTCACCACCGCCCCCCCCCCCGCCGATGTTAAATGGGTGTTAAAGAGTTTTGTTGAAGTTAAAGTGAGACCTTTGAAAGGTGTTTCTGCTTGAACACATCAGCAGCAGACTAGGGATAGAGACAAAAAGGACTGCAGATGCTGGAATCCAAGGTAGATAAGCAGGAGGCTGGAAGAACACAGCAAGCCAGGCAGCATCAGGAGGTGGAGAAGTCAACGTTTCAGATGTAACCCTTCTTCAGCACTGGGGGTGGGTGTCAGGGGAGCTGCAGATAAAGGGGTGGGGGTGAGGTGGGAGTGTGTTTGGGTGGGGAAATGGGCAGGGTGGTGAGGTAGGGATAGGTGAACATGGGTAGAGGGTATGACCTGGTTGGTTAAAGGGAGGAATGAATCCAGTTGGTAGCTGGAAGGAAGGGTCAGTCAGATGAATAGAAGGGTGGGGGAGGGCTGGAAAGGGATTCAGGGGATGAGAAGGGAGGATATTTAAGATTGGAAAAATCAATGTTGAATCCTCCGGGTTGTAGGCTGCCAAGGCAGAAGATGAGATGTTGTTCCTCCAATGTGCAGTCTGATTCACTGTGGCAATGGAGGAGACCAAGGATTGTCATGTCGGTAAGGGAGTGGTTAGGGGAATGAACTGGGTGGTGAATGGGAGGTCCCATCGAACCCTAGGGCCCGGTTGAGATGCTTGCTGAACCATTCACTAAGTTTACATTTGGTCTCTCTGATGTAGTGAAGACCACATCAGGAACACTGGATACAGTAAACTAGGTTGGAGGAGAGGCAGGTGAATGTCTGCCTCACCTGAAAGGACTGTTTGGGGCCCTGGATGGAGGTGAGGGGAATGGTGTACCGGCAGGTTTGGCAATATTTCCATTTGCAGGGGAAGGTACCTGAAGGTTTGTTGGGGGGTTAATGGGGAAAGTAACACAAACCAAGGATTGGCGAAGGGAATGGTCCTTGTGGAAGGCAGAACGGAGTGGAGAGGGGAAGATGTTCTTAGTGGTGGGGTCTAGTTAGAGTTGGTGGAAGTATTTAAGGATGATACGTTGGATATGGAGACTGGTGGGATGGTAGGTGAGGACAAGGGAGACCCTATCTTTACTGTGTTTGGAGGGGGGTTGGATTAGAGCAGTGGAGTGGTGAATGAAGGAAGTGTAGTGGAGGGCTGTCTGGATGACAGAGGAGGAAAAACATGTTGTTCAAAATATTTCCCACCTCTAATCGAGACAGCCCTCTACCACACATCCTTCATTCCCCGTTCCACTGCTCTAAACCTCCCTGCTAAATGCAATAGAGACAAGGTCACCCTTATTCTCACTTACCACCCTACCAGTCTCTGCATCCAACGTATCATCCTTAAACACTTCCACCAACTCCAACTACACCCCATCACCAAGAACATCTTCTCCTCTCCACTTCTCTCTGCCTTCCGCAAGGACCATTCCCTTCGCCAATCCTTGGTTCTCGCCACACTCCTCCACCAACCCCCCCCGAACCACCAGGTACCTTCCCTGCAACCGGAAAAGATGCAAAACCTGCTGGTACACCACTCTCCTCACTGTATCTAGTGCTCCCGATGTGGTCTTCTCTATATCGGAGAGACCAAACATAAACTCTGGGCACATTTTGCCGAGCATCTCAGCTGGGACCGTAGGGGCCAAGTGGGCCTCTCAGTCACTGCCCACTTTAATTCCCCTTCCCACTCCCTTTCCGACATGACCATGCTTGGTCTCCTCCATTGCCACAACAAACCAAACCGCAAATTGGAGGAACAACACCTCATCTTTCACCTGGGCAGCCCACAGGCCAGAGGACTCAATATTGAATTCTCCAACTTCAAATAACCTCTCTTCCCATCTCCCGACTCCTTTCCCAGCCCTTCCCCCTCCCTTCCATTTCTTTGACCAATCCTTTCTTTCTGCTACTGTTATGAAGGTGCAGAGGTGTACTGTACCTTTAAGAGAGAGAGGAAGCTAGCAAGGACTGACTGAAAGCACAGAGTGTCCTGAACAAGGTAAGAATGTAACACTCGGTCGACACAAATAGCTGGAGATGTGTTGCCATAGAACAAAAACAAATTCAAATTTGGCCAATCAGTTTAAATTATGCCCTAGATACCAAAATCCAATCGAATGTAAATTTTACTGTTTGAGATGACATCAAATCAATGAAATGATCTGATGTTTTGAGGTATAAAATCAGACATTTTGAACAGTTAGGGAGATAACTGCCAAATCACCAACATACAGACTGCCAGCAGAGCAGCTCTCTGCAAGATACTTGTCTATAAGAAATTTGTGCAGCAGAACACCATAGTTGACCAAGGGGAAATCTACAGAGAAGGTTCGACATCTGAAGACTATACCTGGGTTTGAAATTGATTTTGCTGTAAATTGTAGAGGAATTTATCAGACCAGTATTGTAGAGTGGGGGGTAAAAGATAGGTTTAAGAGAAAGGAGTGGGACAGAGCTGGTGTTTTAATGTTCTCTGTTGGACATTAAAGAATAACATTGTTAATTTTTACTTTAAATCGTGAAATCTGGGATAGTTCTTTGCCTCTTGAAATTTAACAGATTGTGGTGTGAAGTGAGCTTCTCTGTGTGTCGGGTTTAAATTAGCAGAGTGGTTTACCCAATGTTGTAACACTACCAACCGGATTGATCCTCCCATCAACCAACTCGGTCATACCCTCTACTTGTGTTCATCTATCCCTACCTCATCACCCTGCCCCCTCCACATCCAAACCCACCCCAGCCCTTTTATCTGCTGCTCCCCCTACACCCACCCTCAGTCCTGAAGAAGGGTTACCCCATAACGTTAACTTTTCCACCTCCTGATGCTGCCTGGTTGCTGTGTTCTTCCAGCCTCCTGCTTGGCCCCCTAGGGATAAACAGACAATTATGGGTTTCTGATGTGCTTCTAAAATGTCTTATAAACTTACCATTGGAACAACTCACATTTGTGTCTGCAGGCTTTGTACAGCTAATTTTTCTCATTTCTTTTCTGATTGCCTTATTTATCCATTAGGGGCTTCTTTTGGGTCTTCCATTATTAATCTACAATTCTATTTGTCTTTATTGTGCCTCACTGGGCTTTTGACAGTATCCCATTTGTCCTGAGCTGAGGTGTTAATAAACAATTTCCCAAGATAATTTATTTCAGCTATTCCTGCATCAATTTCTAGTAGGCCTTTTAAAAATTGTATTCAATCACTGCGATTGCTTCTGAAAGTCAATATGCTACACACCACATGCATGTGTTGCTGAATTCCCAGCGGTTTTTCAGGACAGACTATAGATCTATTTGATGCATCCTTTCAGTAAAATATATTCATGTCAAACTGTTGTATTCCTTAGCTGAGAACTACTACCACCTCCTGGCGGGATACACAACTTCTACTTTAATATTGAGGAATGGTAACAAGTTACAGAGTGTTTAGTACATGAACTTAGATAAACAAGTTTTCGAGGAGAAGGAGAAGGAACATGTTCTACTAAGTCTATGTTTATGATGCTGGTCTCATTCTGTCTGAATGGACATTCAATAATATTTGCCATCACTACCAACCTGTTGTCGTATTCTTGTAATTCATTTATCAAGTCTCTATATAAAAACAGTCTCCAATCAGAACAGATCTTCATAGGAAGTCAGATATCTTATGTACTCCACATATCATCAAGTCATTTCAGAAAGTGACATATATGTGAAGCAGCACTAAATATTCTTGTATTGTTCATTACTTCTCTAGAAACACATTCCATTATTAATGACAATCTCCATGTATTGTGAAACTGAATGAATTTATATTTACTAATAAATGGGTTGGAAGTTATGCCTTGTCCTTAGATTGCAAAAATGATGCTATTAAATGTTATTACTTTTTAAATATCTTAACTTATAGACTGAACTGTGAATGATTTTCAATTAGTTGCCATTCAGTTGATAGCTTGTCTTCCTGATTATGAAATATTCTGCCAGGGTTGCAAGTCATCTTCAGAGTTCATTAAATTTGCTTCAATGTGAAAACCAATAATATTCTAATCTAATGTTTACGTTAAACCCTTGACAGAACTTGTACAAACTGCTTCATATTGATTCTCAACTCCATGGGGTTTAGTTTGTTGAAAAGCTGAAAAAGGGAGTTTAATGGGTGCTGATTAAGAAGACATGACCTGCTTTTATGTGATTTTAACCCTACTTGTTGACTATCAATTTTAACTTGCCTGGAAATGCAGGTTAAGGTTAACTGCTCTGCAGAAGGATCATTGGACCTGAAATGTTAACTCTGTTTTCGCTCCACTGATGCTATGAGATCCACTGAATTTCTCCAGCATTTTCTGTTTGTGTGTGTTTTACAGGCTAAGTAGACATGGTTTCCAAAGAGCAGTTTATGCAAGTTCCAAGCACTCACTTTAACTGAAGTTTGTGAAGTGGGTTGACTGACACAGCATGGCAGGTTTCAAGATGCCCCAGGGATCAGGTGAGAGGGCACACAAGTTTGTTGACAGTGCACTGCAGTTGCTGGTGGAGAAGGTCCATGTAGCTGGGAAGGTGTCCACTTCCCGATCCTGTGTCTCCCTCCTGCAGAAGCTAGTGCTACTCTCCTGGGCTGGTGTCCCCTTTCAGATCAAGGACAATACCTACCAAGATACCCATGATCAAGAACTGCCTTTTTCTTGGAGACTCCCATAGGTGTGTACTAAAGAAGATTAGCACAACACTTTCTTGTTTGAGGTGAATTCCTCAAAGAATTTTCATGATAGATGTTGATAGAGAGCTGGTAAAATCTTAATGAAGTTGCCCATCTAGTCTCCTTTAGTGTGTTCAACCCTCAAACAGCAAATCAATGGTGAAAGTTATTGTTGCTTTAATAGCATTCAAAATTCTCAAAACAAAACTTCCAATCTGCTGGTTGCTGTTAGGAATGGGGATTTAGCCTAACAATGTATAAGGGCTCTCGTGCTCTGACCTAGGCTCAAATTCCTCCTGCCCTAGAGTTGTTAATGACATTCCTGAACAGGTTGATAAGAAAATATCTCGTCAAGAAGTGTATCTCGTCATGCAGCCCTATTAATGAATGCTAGTAGGCGATTTAAAGTGGCAATCGATTCCTTAACAATATTTTACGTGGCAATTTCCACCCTTTTCACCACTGGGTGAAAACCAGTGTTTCAGCACAGTATATAGTTAGACCACTAGAGCCTCGAACACCTTAAATATCCAGGGGAAAATCTCCTTCTGACACATTTTAGTAAGACTAAAAACTCAACATATAATTATTTAAAACTATGGTTACATGTACTGCAATGAAAGGTTAACAATGCCCATCAACAATACAAAAAAATATTGATTTGCACAGAATGGTTTCAATATTTTTGAATGTAAAAAACAATCCCTTGAGTGTGGAACCAGGCCATTCAGCCCCTCCAAAGAGCTTCCTCAGCCAGAGCCACTTCATCCCTGCATTTCCCATGGCTAACCTACCTAGCTTGCACATCTCTGGATACTATGGGAAACATACCACCGCCAATCCACCTAACCTGCACATCTTTGGTCCGTGGGAGGAAAGAAGACCACCCAGAGGAACCCCACACAGATATGGGGAAAATGTACAAACTCCACACAGCCAAATACTAGAGGATGTAATCAAACCTGGGTCACTGGGGCTGTGAGGTAGCAGTGCTAACCACTGAGCCACCGTTTCACCCAGTCTTTAGTAAGGCTTCAGATCCAGTGCACAATGTCATACAATGCCAAAGTTATTGAAAGAAACACACCAAAGTACTACACATCAAAGCACGAGAGTTCAAGGAAAAATAGTTTAGCAATATACACTTTCAAACACCTTTTCACCAAATAAACAATTACACTCGAGAGATCAAATAAGTAAGAGAGATCCAATGCCAAAATAAATTGGACATAGCTTTATTCCCTGATTTATTATTCAAACAGAATTAGGATCAAGTGTGAAAAGGCTGGATGAAAAGAATCATAAATGCTTTAGTTAAAATGTGATATATTTTATAGATAGAGTTAAAGTTAGGATGGATATCGCTATTGGCAAGGTAGGTTTTTGTCAGAGCACTTTAACATCGCACTTGTCAGTAAAAAATTCTTTCAGAACTTCAAAAGCTTTGTTACTTTTGCTAGTCCAAATCATCCGAGAATTATAGTTCAAAGTGGGAGAGAGGCAGAAGCAGAGTAAATGAACAATAAGAAAATTTATAACTTAGAGCAAATTAAAAACGAATATGACCTGTGAGTAATTGGCATAAAATCATCATAATATCTCCTGAAAAGTAAGTTGTAATTGAGTTATATTAACTTTGAATCGAAAACAAATATCAAATACATACACAAATACAGAAAATAATGTTTTAAAAGAGAGAGGGTGGACAGAAAGGTGATTAATACAGAAAAGGATAATAAAAGCAAATGCAACTACAGATCTTAAGAGCTGCTTGTGTTATGAGAATGAAAAGAGTTCAATGGTTTTGCTGCTTTCTTGATTCCTCTGTAATGGTGAAGCTTCTGATCTCCTGAATTAGAGTTCTCTGTAAATGGTTGTTGTTGTTTTGAGTTGCTTTTCATCAGCCAGTTTCTGAACTTATGAAATTGAGAGGCTGGGAGGTAGAGAAGAGTTTTCAGTATCTTGCTGTTATCAGTCCATAGTGATTTCTCTATCTTTGTTTTGCTTAATGGCTACTGTTTAAATACCATTCCTTTGTATATTCTGGTATCCATATCATCGTTTCATAGTCATAGAGCATGGAAACAGATCCTTCGGTCCAAGTCGTCTGTGCCAACCAGACATCCCAATCTGACCTATTTGCCAGCATTTTGCCCATATCCCTCTAAAGCCTTCCTATGCATCATATACCTACTTAGATGCCTTTTAAACATTGTAATTGTACCAGCCTCTACCACTTCCTCTGGTAGCCTGTTCCATATACATACCACCCTCTGCATGAAAAAGTTAACCCTCAGGTCCTTTTTAAATCTTTCCTCTTTCAACTTAAACTTATGCTGTCTGTTTTTGAACTCCCCCATCCTGGGAAAAAGACCCTGGCTATTCACCCAATCTATACCTCTCTTGATTTTATGAACTACCATAAGGCGATTCCCTCAGATTCCAATGTTCCAGGGAAAAAGCCTGGAACATTTGCCTATTCAGCCTCTCCCCATAACTATTTTGATGTCAGCTGCAAACGTACGAACCACACCTCCTGTATTCAAATCCAACTCAGTTATATAAACAATAAAAAGCAGTGCACCCAGCACCGATCCTTGTAGCACACCGTCACAGGCCCCAGTCAGAAAAGCAACCTTCTACCACCACCCTTTGTTTCCAACTTCCAGCCAATTTTGTATGCAATTGGTTGGGTCCCCCTGGATTCTGTTTGATCTAACCTTACTATGTCTACCATACAGAACTTTGTAAAATGCTTTGCTGAATCCGATATAGACAATTTCAACCCTAAGCTGGACAAGTTGGAGGCAATCTTTCATCTCTTAATATAAGCATTTACCATTTAAGTGTAAATAAATCAAATGATGCACATTTCTTGATTCCTATACTATGGCTTTAAGAGATATGTTTTGTCCTTTTTTTTAATAAGAAAGGTTGAGACAGAGGTGCTGAACAGTATGTCCAAGCCAATAAACAGCTTGTGATCCTTTTTTAAAAGTTGAAACAATAGAAACAGCCTGAATGGGTGCTGACAAGCTCCTACAGAACCAGGATTTTAGTTTAACTTTCAGCAGTTACTGGGATCTTGAAGCTGGATGTGGAAGCTCCTATTTCTCTCTGTGTTATAGCTAAAAGCTGGGGTTCTCTTCCTCCTGCTAGAATTGCACGTGAAATAATCTACTTAACTAAAAGTACCTTTGTTGAGGGTGTGTTTATGAGATGTTATTATATTGGAACAGCTGCTGTTTAGTAATTAAATAATCTGTTAAGCTATTGTTCTGTTAAATTTTCCAATGGAGTTAAATATTCCAATTCTTTTTTTTCTTTTGTTTGTATTTTAACTGTAAAGTCATAGAGTCATTGAGTTTTACAGCACAGAAACAGACCCTTTGGTCCAACTCATCCATGCCGACCAGACATCCTAAATTCATCTCATCCCATTTGCCAGCATTTGGCCCATATCCCTCTAAACCCTTCCTATTCATGTACCCATTCTAATGCCATTTAAATATTATAACTGTACCAGCTTGCACTACCTCCTCTAGTAGATCATTCCATACACATGTAACACTCTGTGTGAAAAGGTTGCCTCTTAGGTCCCTTTTAAATCTTTCCCCTCTCACCTTAAACCTCTGCCCTCCAGTGTTGGACTCCCCCATCCTGGGAAAAAGACCGTGGCTGTTCACACTATCCACATCCGTCATGACTTTATAAACCTCTGGAGGGTCACCCCTCAACTTCTGATGCTCCAGGAAAAATAGCCCCAGCTAGTCAGCCTCTCCCTAGGCTTCATCCCCACCAAGCCGAAACTGGATAGAATTACAGAATCATAATTTTGTGGGTCCTATGTGGTGCCATTGGATTCTAGTGAAAGGCTTTTGTCACAAGAATCAAGGTCTTTTGGCCTTACACTGTAGCAATAGGACAATAACAACAGGCTGCGTTCATACATTTCTGAAGATGGGTCACTGAACCCGAAACATTAAATCTGCTTTCTCTGCATGGACCTCCTGAGTTTCTTTGTTTTTGTTTCAAATTTTCAGCATCTCCAGTTCTTTGTTTATATTGTTGCATTCATATATTTAAGAAAGAGAAACAGTTTCAACATAGTTCACAGAGGTGTAAGTAATGAGTAAATGCTGAGCCAAAAGAGGAGATGATAGAGAAATAAAAAAAAATTGCTAAACAAATAGATAGGTTTTTAAGTAGAGGGAAGTGAAGAACTGGTGGAGTTCAGGAAAGCAATTCCACTGCAAAAGGCAAAAAAACTTTGAGAAAGGTAAGAAGCCAGCCAGCTCAAAAAGAAAAGGAAATCTGAAGCAGCTGAGCAGTGGTTTCTGAAATGGCTTGAGCTCTGCACATCTTAATTGATTAAAGCTAGGAGGTTCAAAACTCAAGAAACCTGGAAATTCCTGTTTTGAAAGTCACAAAGAATATCCTGTCCTTAAAATGTGACTGATTGGCTAAATAAGGTCATTTACCATTGTTTAGAATATTAATTAGAGCAATGCATTGCACTTCTGGAAAATCTATACACAACTCATTGCTTGTTAGTTATTCATTGTCATCTGGGATTACAGCAAGAAACTTGAAAGGGTTCAGAAAAGATTTACAAGGATTTTGCCAGGGTTGGTGGATCTGAGCTACAGGGAGAGGCTGACAGGCTGGGGCTGTTTTCCCTGGAGCGTCGGAGGCTGAGGGGTGAACTTATAGAGGTTTACAAAATTATGAGGGGCATGGGTAGGATAAATAGGTAAAGTCTTTTCCCTGGATTGGGGAGTTCAGAACTAGAGGGCATAGGTTTAGAGTGAGAGGGGAAAGATATAAAAGAGACCTAAGGGGCAACTTTTTCACGCAGAGAGTGGTACGTGTATGGAATGAGCTGCAGAGGATGTGGTGGAGGCTGGTACAATTGCAACATTTAAGAGGCATTTGGATGGGTATATGAATAGGAAGGGTTTAGAGGGATATGGGCCAGGTGCTGGCAGGTGGGACTAGATTGGGTTGGCATGGACAGGTTGGACTGAAGGGTCTGTTTCCATGCTGTACATCTCTATGACTCTAAGATATTCTTGACCATGCCAAAGCAATCAAAGTGTAAAAAATTCCTAAAGCAAGTTAAAGCAATTACTTAAAAAAAAATAATTCCAAGCGGCTGTGCAACACCAAAGCACATTGCAAAGCAAGACTAGAATTCAAGAGGGCTTTGAACTCAAATCATTCCTAAAACATTCAGGGTAAGAATAAAGTGTGTTTTGCTTCAAGCCTGGTAGTCTGACCAATCAAATTGCAACCAGAAGACAATGTCTTACACTGGCCTTTAAAAATGTAGAGTTTAAACCTTCTTCTTCACATATTTTCAGGGGGTTTGGTCTGGTCCATAACACAGTGAATCCTAACTAAAATGAATGCTTCTGACGCAGCCAGTTGATGCACTCCAGATGGGTTGGCTGGGCTTGTCAGATGATCACTGCAGCCATTTTTGTTCAGCAGTGTCCTTCTTAAAGCTATTTCTAGTCTGTAATATTTCAAGTATTAAAATTAAATGATCAAAGTTGAATACAATAGTTCATTTTCACTATAATTGTATCACTAATCAGTATCCTGCTTGCAGGCTGACTCAACAAAAACTTGCCCCTGTGTTTTTCACAGCCGCAGCATTTTCTGTTTCTCTCTAAATGTCTTTGTGTTTGTATGTCTCTGGGTTAATCAATCTGGAAAAATGTGGAGGTTTTAGAGAGTGCTCAAAAGGCAGGAACCCAGTAGGCTGAGTCATCTCTTTCTGAGCTGTAACCATAATACGCTTTTAGAATATCAAAGATTTAACCTTTTAGTCAGGTTTCTATATTCCCTCTCTCTCCTTTATAGAGCATGTGTTAATCTGCCATAGTCAGTTTAGATTTTCACATAATTTCTCCTTCTTCACCTTGTTCTATTCCTTTGACACCAACTTACTTTCCCTTTTGTGCTGCCTTCTCCATTGCCATTGCTACCACCTAACATTATCTCTTTAATAAAAAGCACATTGCTTTAAACCCTAACCACTGTATCAATAAGACATCCCATCAGCATATTAGTCCCAGTTTTATCCCTTGTGCTCAATTAAAAAATGAACATTCAGTGATGCTTGATGCTGTACCACAAGGTACAAAGTATTTTGTGCACCTTAATAATAGAATCTAATTTTCATGGGGATGTTACCCTTTTCTGTTAGTAGCATGCATTGCTTCTTTTAGCAATTTATTGAGTGGAATTCAGGCAGGACTTTATAGTTGGAAGTGTTACCAAATACAGAGACCTTGGGATACAGGTTTATAATGCCTTGAAAGTGGAGATGCAAATCAACAGGACAGTGAATGAGGCTTTTGGTACACTTGCATTTATTGGTCAGTGCATCGAATATTGGAGTTGGCAGGTCATGTTGCAGCTGCACAGGACATTGGTTATGCTGCTTTTTGAATACTGCATTGAATTTTGGCCTCCCTTCTATCGTAAAAATGATGTTGAACTTGAAGTAGTTCAGAAAAGATTTATAAGGATGTTTCCAAGGTTAAAGGGGTTGATCTATAGGGAAAGCTAAATAGGCTGGGGCTATTTTCCTTGGTGTGTCAGAGGCTGAGGGGTGACCTTATTAGAGGATAATAAAATCACGATGGCGTGGATAGGCTAAATAGCCAAAACGGTCTTTCGCCAACAGGGAAGTCCAGAACTAGAGGACATAGGTTTAAGGTAAGAGGGGAAAGATTTAAAAGGGCAATGTTCTCACAAACAGGTGGTGAATGCACTGCCAGAGGGAGTGGTGAAGGCTGATGCAATAACAACGTTTAAAAGGCATCTGGATATACATGAAGAGGTTTAGACAATTATGGGCCAAATGCTAGCAAATGGGAAAATATTAATTTAGGATATCAGCAGAATGAGTTGGATCAAAAGGGTCCGTTTCTGCGCTTTACATCTATATCACTCTATGGCAATTCTACATTGACTAGAGGCAGATTTTGTTTTCTGACTCGACAACGCTCCTTTTGGAGGCAGCATTTGGAGGTGCTGGTGTTGGACTGGGGTGGACAAAGTTAAAAATCATACACCACCAGGTTACAGTCCAACATTTAATTGGAAGTAGGAGCTTTCAGAGCGCTGCTTCTTCATCAGCTAACCGACGAGCTAGTGCTTCCAAATAAACCTGTTGGATTATAACCTGGTGTTGTGTGATTTCTAACTTCTCCCACCCCAGTCCAACACCAGCTACTGCACCATCATAATAGAGACCAGCAGGGCCTAAGGCACCGCTTCCGCATTCAGGGGAAGGGCGGAGCCTGAGGCACCGTGGCGTCACATGGGGGGGGGGGGCGCGAGCTGTATCACGTGGTACACGCGAGGGGCGGACGGTATCAGGTGGTACAGTCACCTTGGACGGACGGTATCACGTGGTGCAGGCGGTAATAGTCACGTGGGGCAGTGTCCGGGACGCTCGAGCGTAGCAGTTGGAAATGGCGAGTCAGTCGCAGGGGATTCAACAGCTGCTTCAGGCCGAGAAACGGGCGGCGGAGAAGGTGGCTGAGGCTCGGAAACGTGAGTGTCTGCTCTCTCCTGCAAACTACCTCAGTACAAAGCCCCGAGGAGGGGAGGGTCATTTTATAGAAATAGCAGCCTCCTCTCTTTCTCCCCCATCCTATTCTTCCGCCCCGCCCTCCTGCTGTCTTTCTCCCCCACCCCATTTTCACCCACTCTGCTCAGTCTCCTATCCCCACCCCACTTGTTTTACTTGTTTGAAAACTGATGGAACTGTGTACGCTGCTCTTCAATTATAGGAAAGAATCGCAGATTGAAGCAAGCAAAAGAGGAAGCTCAAGCTGAGATTGAACAGTATCGCCTGCAAAGAGAAAAGGACTTTAAAGCTAAGGAAAATGATGTATGTAATATAAGTATTGTTATTAAACTTTAAAAATTGCTGCAAGTCAACTGAAATCTGCATCCTTGCACAACTGATGCAATGTTTTCTACTCTTAAAGTGTGTGCTCTCACTCTGGGGCTAGTAGTAATCATAATGATTAATGAAGTTTTAAACTTGTTAATTGTCACTGATTTCTTGAGGAAACAAATGATTGACTCTTGACCTTTTGTGGGAATCAGTTAATTTTGACTGCCTTTGTTTAAAACTGAATGAGGCCCACCATTGTTTCCAAAGCACCATTCAGACTTTATGCAAGTGTATTATTGATTGGCAGGTTTTTAATTTTTTTTTGACTTGGCTGATTTAAAATAAATTTTGGGTTTGGCTAGTAATCTCATCGCACTTAATTTTGTTACATGATAAATAGCATGTTTCTGAAGAAAGGTTCTTCATGGCATTCCATCTTGCTATATACCCTGATCCTGAAACTAAAGCTTTGAAATGAAATATTTCAAGATACTGGTGAGAATAGGGCATATATCCAGATGCTCATTTGTACAGTATCAATACCTCTGGAGATCCTAAGTATCCATAATCTGTGAAATTCTGTTTCTAGTGTAGTTATACTAGAATAGGAAGAAGTCACATAGCCACTTGTGCCTGTTGTACCATTCAAGAAATGGTACCTGATCTGTTACTACACTTTATCCAGAACTTCCACCTGAGTTAGAAATCTTCTCCACTCACTTTAATCCCTCTCCCTTTTGTTTATTGCAAGCAGAATAGAATACAAGATTTCTTTTAGCTTTCCTGATTATTTTTCTATCTGCATTGTAACCACCTGTAATTCATGTTAGGTCACCCAGATCACACTGCATCTTTAATCCCTTTCAGTTGAGGCTGTATGCTTTTTTTTATTCTTCCCAACAAAGTGAGCAATTTCACATTTTGTTGCCTTTTACACTTTTCTAGATCTTTGCCCACTTAACCTATCTATACCCTTCGTAGCCTCACTATGTTCTCAACTTTTGTTTTACTTTGGGTCAGCTCATTTAAGACCTATAGAGAATCAGACCCTTCAGTCCAACTTGCCTATGCCAACCAGATATCCTAACCTAATGTAGTCCCGTTTGCCATAGTTGGCCCATATTCCTCAACCTTTCGTATCCAACCAGATGTTTTAAGTGTTGTAATTGGCTAGGCCAGTTTTAGAGGCTGATACAATGTCCTGTACAGCTGCAACATGACTTCTCAACTCTTATACTCGATGCTCTGTCCAATAAAGGAAAGCATACCAAACACTGCCATCACTATCCTATCTACCTGCGACTCTACTTTCAAGAAACTGAATCTGCACTCTAAAGTCTTTGTTCAGCAACATTACCTAGGACCTTCTCATTGAGTGTATAGGGCCTGCCCTGATTTGCCTTTCCAAAATGTAGCACCTCACGTTTATCTGAATTAAACTCCACCTGCCACTCTTCAGCTCATTGGTCCATCTGATCAAGATCCTGTTGTACGCTGAGGTAACCAGCTTCCCTACACCTCCAAATTTGGTGTCATCTGCAAACTTACTATCTCCTTTGTTCACATCAAATCATTCATAGAAATGATGAACCTTGTGGCACACCACTGGTCATAGGCCTCTAGTCTGAAAAGCAACCCTCCTCCACCATCCTCTGACTGCTACCTTCAAGCCAATCCTTTATCGAAATGGCTAGTTCCCCCTGTATCCAATCTTGCTAACCAGTCTCCCATGAGAAACCTTGTTAAATGCCTTACTGAAGTCCATATAGATCATGTCCACCACTGTGCCCTCATCAACTTTCTTCGTTACTTCAAAAAACTCAATCAAGTTTGTGAGAAATGATTTCCCACGCACAAAGCTATATTGACTATCCCTAATAATCCCTAATAAGTCCTTGCCTTTCGAAATGCTTGTAAATCCTGTCCCTCAGGATTCCCTCCAACAACTTGCTCACCACTGATGTCAGGCTCACCGGCATTCTGTCCTTTTCATAGTCACTTATATAAACTGTAAATGTTGAGGTCCTAGCACTGACCCCTCTCACACCACTTGTTATAGTTTGGTAACCAGAAAATGATCCATTTATTTTTACATTTTATTCCCTGTTGGCCTGCAATCTTCTATCCATGCCAAGTGAAACTCCCTACATTGGATCAAAACTTAAGAATATTGAACAATAACAAAGCAATCATTCCTTACCTGTCTAAACTCCAAGGATTACAATTTTGTATTTTTTTTTCTATTTTGTCTTGTGTTCAGGTGTTATCTAAGTAATTCCATGGAATCTTCCTCTAAGGCTCAATTCCTTTTCTAAGATACGTGCAGAACTGCTCACAGTATTTGGTAAAATGATACTGCTTTGTATAGCTGTAACATAATTTCCACACTATAAAATTTTTAACCTCTATATAAAGGCTAGCATTCCATTGGCCTTTAAATTATTTTATTCACTTTTTTTTATCTACCTAGTCCTCTTCAAGACCCTGTTTCTAGTTTTCACTTTTAGAAGCTAACCTTTTTAAATACCAAAGTTGCCTGTACTGAAATGCATTTGTTATGGCTTTGTCAGTATAATTAATCAATATCTCATAATACCTATGCTTATATCAAGTCACTTCTATTTTGTTACCTGTGACATATCCTATTTGAAAGCTTTGTTATTTGCTTAGTTAGATCTCAGTCTAGGGCAGAAGTGAAACACTTTAATCAGAAAGGAATTGTTAGGCTCTGATATTTAAAAAAAATTCATTTGCTGGCAAATTTTAAATGCAATTTTATGTTAGGACATGTGATGGCTATGACCTTTGACAATCTGTAAAGCTTTCTGAAAGGAATGTGACTTTATTTCTTCAAGATGATTTCTTGTTTATAGAATTGAACATGCTTGATGTTTATATTCCCTTTCAGGCACTTGGTTCACATGGTAATTCTGCAACTGAAGTTGACAAAGAAACCCAAGAGAAAATTAGGAAAATTGGAGCAAGCTATGAAGAGAGCAAGGAAGTTGTCTTGAATACTCTTCTTGGTTTGATTTATGACATTAAACCAGAAATTCATGTAAACTTTCGCATTAATGGCTAGAACTGCAATGTAGTTTTGCCTTAAGGAATAAAAACAACTGTTGGAATAGCAATATTTTGTAATATTACCATGATTATGCAAACTTATTTGTGCAGCACTTCTCAATAAAATCTGCATCAGATGAACTTTGAAAAAGGGCAGTTTGAGTTTCTATTATAAAGTGTCCTTATTAATGCTGAAACCAAGTATTCCTTGTTTCTATTAGATTTTTCATTTAAAAACTAAAGGTGCTATAACTGTCATAAAGCAAGATACTACCTTTAATAACAGTAGTAATTTTATGGTGGGTTTACATGAGAACAAAAACCCATTGTGTGCACTAGAAGTATTGCATCTAAAAACAAATGCTGGACATTTTCTAAAATTGAGAACAGGGAATTTATTATTACTTTGTCAATTGGTTCTAAATTGGTGGACCAAGTTGCAACTGAGTGAAGTCTTCTGCAATTGTGCATCATTTAATGTTCCAAAAATGGTATAACTGTTCTTGATGGAGCAGTGTACCTGTCATTAAAATCAGATTTAAAAGTAAGGGCTTGCTATATTGAGTTTTCTTTCAGAATCAAAGCTGTTTAACAGTTCAAATGTCTTCTAGGTTGTATCGGTGTTTGATTTAGTGTTATGCAGTGTGATGTTACAGCGCAGTAGTTTGGATCAGTTCTTTATAATTTCATTTGAACTACCTCCTTTTTGTCTGTTGTGCTACCTTTTTTTTGTTTTCTGTAAAATTGTATTCAAGTATTTTAGCTCCAAATAAATCTATAGAATAAAAGTCTTCTCCATTTGTATGTATAGATTTGTTTGCTCGAAGGTATTTATCAATAAGTTTTTTTTTGTGATGCCCTGTTGTAGTATCCCAACCTAGACAAGAACTACAAGTGACTTACCCTCAAGTCAAAAAGTTTTTTTAAAAAAACTCTTACAGTCCCATGGGAAAAAAAAACTGATGGGACTGTCATTTGCCCATGGAGCCACAGCATAGCAAGGAGAGGGGGGTGGGGAATCATTATTGAAATGAAGTTTTATACCTTGTGTTATTGTTACTAACTGCTTTCTGCAGTAAAATATACTGATTTTAGAAACTTTAGTCTGCAAATGCTTTTTACAGTGTTTCTTCACTTTTTTTTTTGAAAACAACTTCCCTACGTATGACTGCTGTTATCATTTCTCTCAATTGCAGACACTAGTTATAGAACAAAATTAGGCTATTTTGTCTATTGTGCATGTCTCAGGCATTCAACCACAAGTTGAAATAGTTCCACACATCTTACTCCACTGTCTCATTCTTCCTCTTTTTTTTTCCCCCTCAAAACAAAACTTTGTATAGTACTTGACAACTGTCTGTGATGTTCTCAAATGTTGAACACATTAGCCCCTAATACCTTCCACATGTTAATAATTTATAAAAGGTACTCAAACTAATGAACACCCCAGGCGTTCTACAATGGTCCTAGTATTCCAGAATAAGACTATTGTATCCAGCAGCTTTATTAACTAAACAATAGTAGCTCACTCTAAAGAGATAACATGATTTAGATTAAGGAGGTTTTGGTCAGATTGCCCTATTTGCTCCTGGCAACTTATGAAAGCTGTCTTGATTGATTTTTACATAGCAGGAAGTGGGATGGGGGCCAAGGATGAATTGTTACCTGGCAGTAAAGGAGGAAAGCTGGAGAGTTTGAATTGTACCTGTTACAACCAGGTGACTTGCTTGGCTTTTTAAAAAAGCAATTAAGTGCATTTGAATTTTACTAAATGCCTATGTAATTCTCCAAGTGAAATCTAACGTCTGTTAGAATGCAAGTAATGATGTTTGGCTTGTCACAAGCACTTGCGCGATATTCAGTGGCAAAACCTAAGTATCCTTTTCAAGAAAAAGTAACGCAGATTTGAATTGAGTTAATTCAGTTTATCTTGGTTTCAATCCCATCATAATTTTTTTTGAGAGTGTTTGTTAGCGTTTTCAGAGGTGACCTATTAAATAAATTAAACAGATCCAGTGTGTCTGTTGCATTGTTTTTGAAGATTGGAGCATTATATGAAGATCGTTGCGGATTGTTTCCAGTATCCTAGATAGCATTGCGCCCTCCTTCATGAAACACCATTATTTTCTTCCTATTTGTCGGCGAATGGACCATCAGTCACGTAATATTACAGCAGTTGACTAATTAAATGGATGTGGCCATATTGAGGACATGGCTGTAACCTATACAAAATCAATATGTATGTAAGTAATTGGATAGGTGCTTAAGCTAGGGCAAATGTTCGGCACAACATCGTGGGCCGAAGGGCCTGTTCTGTGCTGTTATGTTCTATCCCTCCCTGCCTTCTGCCTCCACTGGCAGCTAGCTATTAAACCTGATGTGAAAGAAACATATTTGAATGTTATTGAATAAATGGTTGAATAGTATACATGCTGTTAAGTAGAAATTGGACAAACTTATGAGGGAGCTGGTAGGTTTAAATGTGAAATTATGGTGCTGGGGCCCGTGTGGATTATAAACACGAGTGCAGAATAATCAAGCTGATTGTCTATTGTCTGTTTTCGGTTTGAATACCCAACCTCAGATCGGTCATTCCACCGTATTTCATACAGCAGTTTGGAGTCATGATTTGGAGGTGCTGGTGTTGGACTGGGGTGTACAAAGTTAAAAATCACACCACCAGGTTATAGTCCAACAGGTTATTTGGAAGTACTAACTTTCAGAGCGCTGTCACAACCACTGATGAAGGAGCAGCGTTATGAAGATTAGTGCTTCCAAATAAACCTGTTGGACTATAACCTGGTGTTGTGATTTTTAGCAGTTTGGAGGACAGTGCAGTGAAAGCACTTAATTTAAAAGTTTGCCTCTATTACGATCTGACATTATTTTCTGCATTCTGTTACCGGGCAGGTTTGATTATAGACGCATTCGTGGATTAATGAATACTCAATCCTTTCATGACTAGGAGTGGGCATGCCAAGAGACTGGTGGGGGCGGTGTTCAATGAACGGTCGTTGATGAGAATGAGAAAGACTGGTCTTATCCATTCGGAGAAGTATGGCTTACGGAGCAGAGCACAATTTTCATACTGTTTTACCAAGACATCTTCCAGCAGAACCGGACGGCTGGTTAAAAGGTCAGCTCTGTGTACTTTCCACAACAGTTCTCAGCTGTAATTGACCTTGAGATATTACATCTCTTGTTGCGTATTTCAACCTTGATCGGGTTAAATCTAATTTTAAAAACTTAATTTGGGACAGTTTATTTGAAGTTTGTCTGAACTGTTTAAAATGTAATTGTATTTAACTGACAATGCTCATTACAAACTATTGGGTTCTAAAGCCGAGTAGCAGGAATGAAAAGAATTTTGCCACTTGTTCAGGCTGGAGCTTAAAAAAGGGTTATACAGACTTTTCTTTAAGTAGAGGATGGTGTAAGAACCTGAGCAGTTAACCAGGTGATTCACCACAAATTACTAAACTTAATCTGTTGTTTAATATTGCCTTTGATATGTAGGTATCCCTCCCTGCCTTGTGCGTCCACTGGCAGCTAGTTATTAAATCTGGTGTGAAAGAAACATATTATTTGAATGTTATTGAATAAATGGTTGAATAGTATACATGCTAAATGTGCTTGACAGTTACTCTCATTGGATCAGAAGGCTGGATATTCAGGCCCTGCTCTAACACCAAAAACTTGTTTCTGATAGTACCTTTTAAATCTAACAAAATCCTTCAAGGAATGTCAAAGAACATTATCAAACTACAATAGATGCTAGTTTAAGCTAAGGGCATATTACTACAGGTTGAACAAAGAGGTAGGTTTTAAGGAATTTCTCAAGGAGAGGAGAGAGATAAAGAGGTGATGGGGGGAATTCCAGAGCTCAAGCCTTCAAATATTTTATCAAGTGAAGGGCATGTCAGGCTGTCACTGCACTAATCCATGATAGCACTACTTAATATAAAACTTAATATAAATTTTTGTTTATTCATGGGATGTGGGTATTGTTGGCTAGATCAGCATTTATTGTCTATCTCAAATTGCCTTGAAGGAGGAGGTGGTAAGCTATGTCCTCAAAAAATTTCAGGTCTTGGGGTGTCAGGACACCCACAGTTCTATTTCTCATATTTGCTCACAGGATGCCTGTGAGCAGCAAGTTGTCCATCCCCAATTGCCCTTGAGAAAGTGGTGATGAGCTGTCGTCTTCAACCACTGCATTCTACTTGGTGTTGTTACATGAAAAGAAAGGTTTGGAAGGATATGGGCCAAACGTTGGCTATTTGGAAGGGAATCCCAGGATTTTGATTAGTGACTGTGCAGGGAACAACAATACAGTTCCAAATCAAGATGGTGAGAGGCATGAAAGGGATCTTGCAGGTTATTGAGTTCCCATGTATCATCTGCTCATTCCTTCGAAGCAGTTCTATCAATCACAGAGTCATACAGCATGGAAACGGACTCTTTGGCCCGACTAGTCTATGCTGACCATGTTCTCAAACCAAACTAGTCCCGCTTGCCAACGTTTGGCCCATATCGCTCCAAACCTTTCTTGTTCATGTACTTATTCAAATATCTTTCAAATATTATGGAGATTGTTTCTCCAGAAACAATCAGTGGAGCCTAGGTGAAATTCTGCACTGCATCTTGTAAATACTTCATACTGTTGCAGCTGAGTAAAGGGAGTGAACGTTAACGATCTTTGATAGGGTAAAAACAATGACTGCAGATGCTGGAAACCAGATTCTGGATTAGTGGTGCTGGAAGAGCACAGCAGTTCAGGCAGCATCCAAGGAGCTTCGAAATCGACATTTCGGGCAAAAGCCCTTCATCAGGAATAAAGGCAGTGAGCCTGAAGCATGGAGAGATTTGCTAGAGGAGGGTGGGGGTAGGGAGAAAGTAGCATTGTAGCAGAGAGTACAATGGGTGAGTGGGGGAGGAGATGAAGGTGATAGGTCAGGGAGGAGAGGTGGAGTGGATAGGTGGAAAAGGAGATAGGCAGGTAGGACAAGTCCGGACAAGTCATGGGGACAGTGCTGAGCTG
>NC_057739.1:20836852-20865237 GCF_004010195.1 Chiloscyllium plagiosum
GAATACTTCAACCCCAGGGCATCAATGTGGACTTCAACAGTTTCCTCATTTCCCCTTCCCCCACCTCACCCTAGTTCCAAACTTCCAGCTCAGCACTGTCCCCATGACTTGTCCGGACTTGTCCTACCTGCCTATCTCCTTTTCCACCTATCCATTCCTCCCTGACCTATCACCTTCATCCCCTCCCCCACTCGCCCATTGTACTCTATGCTACTTTCTCCCTACCCCCACCCTCCTCTAGCTTATCTCTCCATGCTTCAGGCTCACTGCCTTTTTTCCTGATGAAGGGCTTTTGCTTGAAACATCGATTTCGAAGATTTTTGATAGGGTGATAATTAAGTGCATAGCTTCCAACTTTGTCTACAAGGCCTTTATATATTTCTTGGATGATTATTCATAGAGTCCTACAGCACAGAGACAGGCCCTTTAGCCCAAACTGGTCCATGCCAAAATATCCGTCCACATTAACCCCATTTCGCTGCGCTAGGCCCATATCCTTCTCAACCTTTCCTCTCCTTGTATTTATCCAAATGCGTTTTAAATGTTGTTAATGTACCCATCTCAACCATTTCTGCTAACAGCTCATTCCATATGTATACAGCCCTCTGTATAAAAAAGTTGCCCCTCGGGTTCCTTTTTATTCTTTTCTCTCTAACCTTAAACTGATGCCTCTCGTCCTCGATTCCCCAACCCCAGGGAAATGACTGAGTACATTCACCCTATCCATACCGCTCATGATCTTATACATCTCTATAAGGACTCCCTCAGACTCCTACACTCTAAAGGAAAACGTCCTAGATTGTCCAACCTGCTCCTATAACTCAGACCATTGAGTCCTGGCAACATCCTTATAAACCTCTTCTGCACTTTTTCCAGTCCTTCCCATAACAAAACTGAAAACATACTGCAAGTGTGGCCTCACCAACATCCTGTACAACTGCAGCAGAACATCTCAACTTCTATACTCAGCGGCCTTCATCAGCCAGGACATTGTGCCAAAAGCTTTCTTTACTCCCCTATCTACCTATGACTCCATTGTCAGAGAACTGTGAACCTGAACTCCAAGATCCATCTGATCCACTGCACTCCTTAAGGCCCTACCATTTACCATGATTTTGTTGGGGGAGTCCAGAACAAGAGGGCATAAGTTTAGGTGAGAGGGGAAAGGTTTAAAAGGAGCCTAAGGGACAACTTTTTTCAAACAAAGGGTGGTGTGTATATGGAATGAGCTGCCAGAAGAAATGGTGGAGGCTGATACAATTACAGCATTTAAAAGACTATCTGGATAGTTACATGAATCGGAAGGGATTAGAGGGGTATGCTGGCAAATGGGACTAGATTAATTTAGGATATCTGGTCAGCATGGACCAAATGGTCTGATTCCATGTAGTATATCTCTATGACTCAATGACTTTCCAAAATGCAAGGCCTCATACTTATCTATATTAAACCCAATTTTCCATTTCTCGGCCCACTTCTCCAGCTGATCAATGTTCCACTGCAATTTCTGACAACTTTCCTCACTCTCCAAGATATCACCTATTTTAGTGTCATCAGCAAACTTACTAATCATGCCTTGTACATTCTCATCCAAATCATTGATATAGATAACAAACAGTAATGGGCCCAGCATTGATCCCTGAGGCAGTCGAATAGTCATAGGCCTCCAGGCTGACAAGCATCCTTCCACTAGTACTCTCTGCTTCCTACCATCAAGGCAATTTTGTATCCAATTTGCCAGCTCCCCCGGATTCCATGCAGTCTAACCTTTCCAGAGCAGCCTGCCATGTGGAATCTTATCAAAGGCCTTACTGAGGTCCATATAGACTAAATCTACCGCCTTGTCCTCGTCAACCTTGTTGGTCACTTCATCAATAAACTCTAACACATTGTGAGGTATGCTCTCCCACTCACACAACCATGCTGACTACTCCTAATGAAACCCTGTTTTCCTAAATGCATGTATATGTTATCTCAGAATCATCTCAAATAACTGCATGAGTAATTAAATTCACACTGCATGAGAAATTAAATGTCTAGTGTTATAAAAGCTAGCCTCAATTCAACACTCAGTGGTTTACCTCTAATTTATACCTCTAATTTATATTTTATGCATCTATATTTGTGACAGAGCTATCCTGTAACTAATATGCCATATATGGTCATTATCATACAAATGATTTTTAGGTTTGTTACAAATTGGTTTCAAGTGGCTCCAAATTATAATTCTTCTTGATGAATGAATGACAGATTTGAAATCATTGGATCAAAAATTTGGAGTGTATAGCAGCCAGACTTTGTAGACTAGTCAATCCTATGAGCCTTTTGGAATACAGTGCAAAGCCTATAAAATCAGTGTCAGATAAACACATAGCAAATAGTGCAGTTTAATAGAAGAACTAAGTAGATCGTCCTGTTCAAATGTTAAATATATTTATTGGTTGGGTAGCATTGAATTAACTTTCTGATGTTCATTTTAGTCACCATTTGATGATACCTTAATTTTTCATATTTTAGTGCCTCAAAATGGTCAAGTGATTCTGTCTCTAAGCGGTGACAACTGCTATTGGTCCCAAGATTTTGATATGGATGCCTGTGCTCGGAGGTTGGAAGGATTTGGATTTCAGGTACAGTAGTTTATTATAAACTAATTTCCTGTCCTAATCCTTATCTGTTTGTCACATGATTCAAGATTATTTCCATTTTTGAAATGGAAATGCAAATAACTGAGAAGTCTAATTACAAGTATGTGAGTATTGAATTTTTAGTATGACAAATGCTGAATTCAGTGGCCTATGTTTTGGCTCTAAGTATTGTTTTTATTTTGCTTTGAGGGTGCAATGAGTTCAGTTTGCAGCAATTTCCTTTAATCATTTTATTCTTGTTGCAAATTTCTAAATGTATGACAGATATTGACTGATGAGCTACAAAGGTATAATCTTTAATCTGAATGATGCATTTGGCATGTGGAAAGCAGTGCCACTTCTTCTACAGCATTTCATAATAACAGGGAGCAGCCTTTTACATTTCCTTCAATAACTGACATTCGTCACTTGTCTAAGGCTGTTCTTTCTTTTCCTAACTACAGATATCTTCAGGCACCTACAGAAAGCAAATTGCAAGTTCTCTAAAGGATTCAGCAATACGAAGATACATGTTCTTTAACTCTCAGGCTTTCAGGCTGGTGTTGGTTACAGTAAGTTTTATTGGACTGGAAAGGGGAAACGACATAAAGACAACACAGTGGAATTTATTAGTACTAGTTCAATGAAAGTACTTTTAATTAGTTCGTCCATTAGAAAGAGATTCTTGTCAAGGTGGCCCAGGAGCCATTGAAAATACTAAAGTAACTCTACAACATGAAATTAAACACATTTGTTTTTCACGAAGCAACTGAAAATTCCACAGGATGGAAAAAATAAAAAGCAGAGTAGTATTAAAGGGGTGGTCATAATTTTGCTGCCCATTTCTCCTGAAGTCAATAGAAATAAATCAAAAGCAGGATAAATTGATCAGTCAACTCACTTTCACTCATATTACAAGATCATTCAGAATCACACCCTGATTGTCTGACATACTTTTCAATACAGGATTTGTGAGTGCTTCAAGCTTCAACTTTAAATTTGACTTGTTTGCATAACCTTTACGAACCACCGAATGTAAGATTGGTTCCTATATCTGGCACATCTTGCTTCTAAGTGACAAATATTGGCAGAATGTTTGAAGTGCATGGAAAATTCCACTGCAAGGGATTACTAGGACAGCTCTCATTAGGAGACAACTCTCTGGGGATGAGAGTGGAGACTAGATTGCTTATTTTGAAGCTTCATCCTCACAGTTATGAGGAATTTGTAGCCCCGTTTACATATTGATCTTTGAAATGTTTGACCCGCCACCTGATTACGCTCTGTGCTTACCTAAGCCCAGTCAGAAGTCACACCTAGGATATAGCCTTTAATAGGCAATTATTTGAAAATTTGGAAGCTTACTCTATTATTGATAAAAACAAGTGTGTGTAGTAGAGTGGGCTGAGGTTTGTGAAAATTCAGTAAGTTTATTTTTAACTACTTTATATGGGGAGAAAAACACCTGATTTACCTTTAAATGTCTTCCAGTTCAAGTTCTATTCTCATTAACAGATGGAAATATCCTGGCTTAAATTTCTGTATAACTATGGGGTATTTAGCTCAAGTCTCCAAGGACAGGGTTAGATCTGGGTTTAAGTCTCACCTGCTCCAGTGGTGTGTATTAACATTTGTGAACAAGTTGATTAGAAAATATCTCCAAGGACAGGATGAAATTGTTTAGAAAGTTGAACTGCCAGAGTCATTCATGGAGGGTTCAGAGTAGCATATTTCAGTCCTCTCAAATGTCCTGATGCTCTTGTATGTTCCCATATTTGCACACTGCTGGAGTCCCAGCAGTCAATATGTTTACCTTGCAATTGGGTCAATAGAAATGTGTACAGGGAGCATGGCTAATGATAAAATAACATAACAAAAACAAATAGTCAGAGATATTAACCCTGTGTAAATCATTATAAAAATCATTGCTCAATCAGAATAAAGAGCTGGGCAAGAGTTAGAAAGGAGAGCAAATAGAATTTGTCACCAGTGGACATTAGTACAGGGATAGTCCTGTTGTGTTAAATGACCAAGTATGGGCAGGATCTAAAAATCTATTTACCCACTTCTTGGTCTTTGACCCACTCTCTAGACATTTTTGGTACTCGCACATGAACAACAACCCTTACAAGTCTTTGTCTTATTTCTGATTATTAAGATAATGTAAAGTGATGATGAAAACTGATACTCAGAATTCATGCCCATTCTGCCTTCCTGATGCTGACAGTAATTAATATCATGTACACATGTTCCCACCTACACTAAGATGCTGTAGCTGAGGAAGAAGTTTAGTGAAGTTGTGTTAGTAGCTATTCTTCATTGATTACTCATCCTAAAGGAGCATAAATAAGGAAACGTTGCTGTGGCATCCCTTGTGTATTATTTATTAGTTAAGTGTTTCAGATTTGATGAGTGCAACTTTAAAAATTGTGATCTCAAGTCTCTTTTTGGCAATGTTTAAGTTCTTTACTACCAAGCAGATATGTGACTTCCTTTAATGCCTTTTCAGGTAGGCTATTTCATTAAGTTGGGGAGAAAGTGAGGTCTGCCTTCATTCCTGAAGAAGGGCTTATGCCCGAAACGTCGATTCTCCTGTTCCCTGGATGCTGCCTGACCTGCTGCGCTTTTCCAGCAACACATTTTCAGCTATTTCATTAAGTTGACTTCTTTAAGGATAAAATTGGGTCACTGATTGTTTCCAGGTAATGATGCAAGGCTGAAAAGTATCCCACAGAAATTGACAAGGGCAATCTGCAAAAAACAAACCTAGCTACTCCAGTTTTACGTTGATATTCTGGAATGATATCTCCCTGTTTTGTATCTTTCTAACCGTTGTGACTCTCTACATCATAAATGTGTTGAGCTTTTGATTTATTATTTTGTATTAAGAATATCCCACCAAAGTTTAGATTTCACAAATATGAGTACTATCTATATGTATTTACAAAATTGTTTATTGCAGATTTTCTATTTAACTGCTTGGGGAAACATATACTCCACCTTTCATCAGCTCAGCATGAACAGTGTACTCTTCTACCTTCTTGTGAGCCTGGGTGCAACAGTTATCACCATCATTATTATACTGATCCTTGATAGATACACCAAAAAGGTATGGGGAAAAAAGTTACCATTGTTCTGTTGTTAATTGTAGGGGCATCCTAATTTTAATCCAATGTTTGATGTCTATGACTGCACATCTTCTGAACTTCTCAATCTTATCTGCAGTGTTACATGAAGATTATATATGAAATTCAATGGTCCCTCAAAGGAATAATTGATAGTTGAAACTCTAACCATTTAGCAAATGAATGATAATTATATTCAGGATGTGGTGGGTATTGGGAGTTCAACCGTAGAGGAGTGCGAAGCTGGTATATAATATGCAAAATATGTATTGAAAATAAAATCTTAAGTATATAAAGACTAAGTTCTAACATTTATTGTCTGATCATCTGAGACTTCTAGAAAGCTTCCATCCAGTGGGTGAAATGCAGAATCAAAAATTGCCTCATAGATTATTTACCCCAACACTTTTGGTTAAGAAATTGTCTGTGAGATATGAAAGAAGAGGGAACTTGAATTAATACAGCATTTTGCAATTTATTAAAGTAACTTTGTATTGTTCAAATAAAATCGGAGATGTAATCAGTAAAACATTTGACTTTAATTTATGTTTTGAAGCTCATGGTAGTTTGATTGTTTATAACTTCAGAGTTTGCATGATAAAATTCTAGATGACAATGTTTTCGGAATCATTTCCTATTTGTTTTCCATTTTTATTTTTTTTTAGGTGGGTGAAGGGAGTAGTCTTTTGCTTGTAGGAATGAGAGATGCTGGTGCTAGGAAGGAACACTTCTGCTTTGTAGAAATACTTCCAAGCAAAACATAGGCTGAATAGAAGGCAAGGTTCTTCCCTTTCCCCAACAATGTGCCTTAACCCAACCACAGATGAGTGTTTTCTACTAAACTAATATGAATTTTAAATTTTGGCCATGTCGTCAATATGGGACTTGGAATGAAACTGTGGGAATTTTAACTTGACTGCTTTTGTCTTCACTTAACAATCCACTGGTTTGTTGCGAGCTAAATTCAGCCCAGAGGTGAAATTTACTGTCCAGACTGGATTGAAGTTAATGGTGAAAGTGCAATGTAATTACTCTCCCAGCTCATAGATTTCTTTCTTTAACAGATAAGTGACTTGTTCCCCATTTAATATCTTTTGTTGTTTTATCTATTTTTTTTCAGGTAAATATTAACACAGATATGCGTCTCACTGCTGTGAATGAAATGCTAATGAACCACAATCTGTTGGTGGGGGTCACCGATACCATGGAGGGCTTCAGAAGCATACTTCAAGTATCCCTTTTACCATTAAATTCTGAACATGTTAACAGATTTCTGTTAATAGTTGCAACAGAATTAAATGGTTAAATCTACGATTGTTTGGAGAATAAGAATTAGGATTTACCATTTCTGTCTTCAGATTAAACATGAAAAGCCATATTTAGCTTAGTTTGGATAGTCAAGTGTAATTTGATTAATATTAAATTTGATTATTAATTATACCATTATGTTTTTACCAGGACAAAATGCAACTTTAAGTAAGGAACATTCAATGAATAAATTGATATCCATTTAACTCTTAATACCAAATAAATCACTTTTAAATAGGTAAAAATATCCAACATTTTGTGCATAAAGAGGTTCTTTAAACAGTAAATGAATATTGAGATAATCTGAAAGTGTTATTATTAGTTCACCTTGTACTCTTGTAAATAATGCCATGATCTGTTTGAAGTACTGCAATTGTTTGTACTGATATGCTGAAATAGAAAGCCCTTAGAGCCGCACTGAAATGTCATCTCAGATGTCTTCTAGTCTAAGAGACCAATGAGATGAAAGTGCTACCAATTGGGCTAGGGCTGACATTTTAGAAGGTTAAGGACCAAGTGAATAACTGTAATGTTGATAACTGCTTTACTTTTTCATTTCAGAGCATGCAATATTATTTAATCATAAAAGGAGTAGTTTCAGAAGGTGGTTAGCTATCAATTCACAATAGCGCAGTGTCATTCAGCTCTGTTGAGATAGCAGTACCATTCATTCTGATTTAAAGTCATTGCAGTCCTTGATAACATGACATTCGCCACTAGTGAAAGGGCACCTTTATCAGGTGCATTAACAATTGTTTGTTTATCATCTAAAAATGAAAGAAATGAAAAAATGAAAGAAAAAGTGAAAAATGGCACTTTTGTTTCATTCTGGCAGTCTTAAGAATAAAGTTGCCATGCAATTTTGCCTGTGATCCAAAAAGGTGGTTGGCAATATCTATCTTTTTTTCTAATAATCAACTGCAAACTACTTCAGACAATTTCATCTCTGCTTTATATTCAAAGCATGTCAAATTTTCTTTCTTTTTTAGTTTTGATCTGAATGGACCTGCTGTTGGATTTGGCCTAAATCAATCTCTGTAACTCTTGCAAACAACAAGGCAGTTTGACTCATTTTTTGAAACACCAATGGTTTGTAGCAGTGTTTTGTTCTTTTGTTTTTTTTTTGTCCTGTTTTCTTTTAAAATCTCTGCAGGGTTTTTAATTCTGTTTCATGCCTTGTTCAGGCTTCTCTAACAATCTGATTTTCCCACATTGCTTTCTTTTTCCTTTTGCTGAAAAGCTGTTGCTACTTTTAGTCTCCATTATTAAAGCCTTTAAATGGTGCTGCTTTTTCTGATAAAATATGTATAACATGCTATATTTTTGGAATTTGGATTTAAGATTGAGGCAGATGGATGTGACTCAATTCTGTTAATTTATTTTAACCGAATCAGGTCATTTGGAACAACAGCCTAGGTATGTGAACTTTACAAAAGTATGTGACTGCAGTCAAGTGTTTGGGAGAACCCTCCTCATGTTAATGGATAAAATGTTCACACTGTTGAGCTAATGACAGAGGAAACACTTTAAGGCTTTTAGTTTAGTTTTGACTTCAAAACAGAAGGTTCAAAGTTTCAGTTCAGAAGGTAGAGGAGTTTTCAAATATTTAGTTCAGAAGAGCCAGTCACATCAGCCAGCATGTTTTGGTTTGTGGAGTTTCTAAACTAGAAGACCGAGGATGTAAATCTCCAAGTTGTAGAACAGAAAAAAATTAGGTCAACAGAATTGTTAAAGTTTCAAGCCAGCAAGCTCAGAAAAGAATCATAAAATTGTTTCCACATTTTACTCTGCCATTCAATCATGGCTGATATGTTTCTAAACTTCATTCTACTGCCTTCTCCCTATATCTCTTGATCCCCTTACTAATCAATAATCTATATCTTAAATGCACTCAATGACTTGGCCTCCACAACCTTTCTATGGGAATGAGTTCCACAGAATTACCACACTTTGGCTGAAGAATTTTCCTCTCTTATCGCAGTTCTAAAGGGACATTGCTTCACCTTGAGGCTTACACTTGGGGTTCTAGTCTCTCCTAGTGGAAGCATCTCCTCCACATCTGCTGTATCCAGGCTTCTCAGTGTTCTGTAAGTTTCAATAAGATACACCCTCATCCTTCTACACTCCATTGAGGAAAGACCCAAAATCCTCAACCACTTCTCAAATGACAAGCACTTCATCCCAGGGATTTGTGAAAACCTGTATACCTTCTCCAATGCCAGTACATCTTTCTTTAGATATAGGGCCTAAAAATGCTCACAATAAACTAAATATATTCTGACCAGAGCTTTATATGGCCTCAGCAGTGCATCTCTGCTCTTTTATTCTCACACTCTTGAAATGAATGCTAACATTGTACTTGCCTTCCTAACCACCAACTAAACCTGCATGTTAACCTTAAGAGAATAATGAGCTAGGCCTCCTAAGTCCTTTGTGCTTCAGATTTCTGACGCTTTTCCCCATTTAGAAAATAGCCTGTGCCTTTATTCTTCCTATTGAAGTGCATAACCTCACATTTTCCCACATTGTTTGACATCTGCCAATACTTTGCCCACTCTCCTAGCCTATCCAGGTCCTTCTTCAGCCTCCTCAGTCCTCAACACTGCCTGCATTTGCAAATGTAGCAACAATGCCCTCCATTCCTTTGTCCAGATTGTTAATATATGAAGTGAGCTGTTGCGGTTCCAACGCAGACCCCTGTGGAACATCACCGGCTGCAATTGTGAAAGGAAAACCTTTATCTCCACCCTCTGCCTTCAGCCAGCCAGTCAAATTTCTTCCCATGCCAGTACCTTGCCTTAATACCATGGGATCTCATCATCTATTATTATATAAACAGCATAGCCTTGTCTGGATATGCTTCTGTGACCAACCATCACAATAAACAACTGAAAAATTAAAATTTATAATCTATCAACCTGGGTTTGTTTCTAGGATCAGACTTCCCCAGTTATATCACCAGCTGGATCATAACATTTTGTGTCTCTGCATCCTTTTAATTCAGCCTTATAAATCTGTAAGCAATGTATTGTATTATCACGTTCTGTGGCTCTCACTTGATGGCTTTGATCAGTGACACAATCGCTGTTCTATCTCAAATAATTATGTTTCCTGGAATTGTGTTATGAGTTGTCGGGTGGGGTGCTGCGATTGGGCACAGTTTGTGTCATGTTCTGCCCACACACTGATGTGAATTTGTCTTTTTTCCGGTGAGACCTTCAGAGCATCCTGAAAATGTTTTCCTCATCCTCTTGAGAATGGGTGTGTTTTAAAAAATTCTCAAGGTCAGGTTCGTAGGAGAGTAGTCTGACACAGTACAAACGACCAAGAGGCGAGTCTGCTAGAATATGAGCATTTTATTCCCCGCAGCGTCGCCACAACCAGGTCTCATACTTACAACGGGTCTGGCTTATACTCACTCTACATGTTACCGGAACTGGGAGCCGTCAGTTCTCGTAGAGCGGTTGCCAACAACCCACGCTCGGCGGTTAAACGCAACCCCGGAGCAGACTCACCGAACTGGAGACTTTTCCAGCTGATATACTCTTTTCCAGATATAAACATTCATGTGAACAGCAGAGCAAGGCTAAAAAACACATTCCATTCTGAGATTCACACATGTATTGGGACATAATTTTACACCACAGGGTGTCATCCTTAAGTTGTGGAAAGTGGATCTGATTTGGAAGCAGGTTAAGTGACATGCAGTGGATGCAGCATCCAGACTAGTGCAGCTAAATTTGCACATAGTTACAATGCTGGAGGCATTTTCTTAATAGCACAATAATCTATACTTTTACCTTCATTTTTAAAAAATTCATTCATAGGATGAGGGCGTTGTTGGCTAGGCCAGCATTTATTGCCATCCCTAATTGCACAGAGGACAGTTAGAAGTCAACCACATTACTGTAGGTCTGGAGACACATGTAGTTTCAGACCAGGTAAAAACAGCGGTTGCTTGCCCAAAGGACATTAATGAACCAGATGGGTTTTTACAACAATCGACAATGGATTAGTGGTTGTCATTAGACACTTAATTCCAGATTCTTTACTGAATTCATATTACCCATCTGCTGTGGAAGGATTTGGGCCCAGATCCCCAGAACACTACCTTGGTCTCTGGATTAACAGGTCCAGCGATAATACCACTAAGCTGTTGTCTGCCCTAATTGTTCTATAAGATATTAGAACTGCATGTAGCAGGGAGAAATTCAAACTCATTTTATCAGCTCTTTCAGCAAAGAAGTGATGTTGGGTGGTGTTTTATGATGGATCCACAGCACAGCTTATCATGATGTGAGAGGTATCTGGTAGTTTTGCTGCCATTACCTTCTTTTCTAGTAGGGATCTCTAGGACCTGTTTGATCCAGTATGGTAGAGGAAAATCACCTGATAGTATAACCAGAAGAGATTCTTGTTTTAAATGACATGTTGGGGAATGTGAGGACTTGCAGATGCTGGAGATCAGAGTCCAGAGTGTGGTGCTGGAAAAGCACAGCAGGTCAGGCAGCATCTGAGGAGCAGACTAATTGATTTTTCAGGCAAAAACCCTTCATCATTCCTGTGCTTTTCCAACACCACACTCTCAACTTAAATGTGATGTAGTTTATTGCATGATAATATTTACATGTTACTTTGGTATGATAATTGCCGTTAGTGAAACTGAATGAGACCTCAATGTTCAGTCTTACTTTGAATGCTTCCCTCCCCCCTCCCCCACCGTTTGAGCCCACATGCTATCACTATATTGGGCAGTACATAATGTAATCCTCAGCATTAGTCCATTCAGACTCCTATAGAAAATCTTCACCCTGAAGACTTTTTTCTATAATTTTAAATGCAAGTTTATAAATAATAATAATGTTCACTAGTACATCTGCCTCAGTTTACTGCCTTTCCAAATTCAGGGGTCTCATTCATTTTTTGGAAAATTAGTAGATCTCTGAGTTGAAGACGATTGACTCTGATTCTGTTTCTGATAGTGTATTGTTCTTTTGAACTGGAGGACTGAGTATTTTCTGGTCTGAGGTTGCTGAAATAAGCAATTACTCCATTATAATATCTGGAGGACCATTACATTCCTTCCTGGAAGACTGCTGTCCCGTTGAAACAGGTATTTTGTTTCCTTGCAGAGTAGGGATTTTTGAGCCAGGTAATTTTTTTCTCCACCTGTTCTGAACCGGCGAACATTGGTCATTCCATCTCAGTATTGATTTCCATGGAGTTGCATGTACCACATCTTCAACCTACTTGAGCAGATTTTAACTCTCAACTTGCTGGTAAATCTGTGTTGAAGTATGTAGTCTCTTTGTTTCAACTTGCTCATTAGGTTCACACTTTCATTTGCCCTCTGATTGCATTACTGATCAAATCAACATGTTCACTTCCTCAGTCATACTATTTGAAGATTGCTTCCTGTTTGATGTGATCTCTGTCACTGGTACTGCTGATTCTTCTTCCAAAGTTTAAATGTTCTGGTTAAACTTGTCTTCTCAGCATTTGATATCAAACAAGATCCAGACTTCACAACGTATTCATCAAGCTATTTTGCAGTTTGAATGACCTTATTTAAAGATTTATCAATGAGCTCAGTTGGAGTATACATTATTCATTAGTTTTTGCATCTTTTTTGTTTTTTTGGAAACAACAATGTTGAAAGGAGTTGAAAACATTTCTGCTAAACTGATATCATTGCATATTTCCATCCCGTTCTCAGTATGAAACAATTCTCTATGCTAACAGATCATCTCAATGGATTCCATCTTCTATTTGAGTTCCAACGTAAGTCTAGCAATCCTATTAAATCTTCTGTAGGTTGTTTGATTTTTTAAGAAAATGAGCTGTTGTGGCATAGTTGAATGTTCTTTGTGTGTTTGGCGAGCACGGCTGATTCTGGAACAGGTGGAAAATGGCAAGCTTGATTTGTCGCTTCAACGTTTGCTTTTGTGTCTAGTTT
Organism: Chiloscyllium plagiosum; assembly: GCF_004010195.1. Taxonomy (NCBI): domain Eukaryota; kingdom Metazoa; phylum Chordata; class Chondrichthyes; order Orectolobiformes; family Hemiscylliidae; genus Chiloscyllium; species Chiloscyllium plagiosum. The sequence continues at coordinate 20,849,866 of NC_057739.1, forward strand.
GGAAGAAAGAATTGTTTTCTCCAAAATGGCTAAGTCTGAATTTTATTTGGCCCATTGAAATCTTCCTGGCAATATTGGTTATGCTGACATGTTTTCCTGCTGTGATTATTTATTATAATTTATTTAAAGGCTTTTAATTTTGCAGTATTGCAATGCTGGTGCTACTATGTACAGCTCTATCAGCTGTTTTTTCTGCACTTGGGAATTAAAATGGAAGATTCCCACCTTTGAATAAAATGGATGATTCTCACCTTTTTTTGCAGCTTTCCTGTCTGAATCCTATTAATAGTGGCCCCAGTAAATAATTCCTTTTCCTTACTTGATGTATTAAATGTATTTTTTTGCATGATCGCAACTAGATACATTGTTATGATTGATATTGCTTCTAAGAGTATGAGGGAGAACCTTGATGTTCAGTCTTACTACTTCAAGGTCTGAAGCTGTTCCCCTGTTTAAGTCCATATGGCCTTACAATCACACTGGGCTGACCTTAATGCACTCCTCAGATTCTTAGCCCTTATGCAACAGGCAGGGTTAGAGAAGGGAAGGTCTTTTGTGGCTGAATCTTGGTGCTGAAAGTGACATTTGGAGGGTACCCACATATATTTTTATTGCCTCCTCCCACCTAGAGAAAAATCTTACAAATTGCTGTCAACTGGGTTCTTGAAAAATCTCTGGTGGATTAGATCCTTAAAAGCCCAACAGGCAACCAATAGCTTGGTGTTGTATCTTACCCCTTTGATACTAATGAGCTCTGAAGTTCAATTTTGAATTGGTCTCAACTGGGCTTTTCTAACTCCATTAAATTGGCATTGTTTTAAATTTCCTCATCTCAAAGATGGATTGCTTTGGGTAACAAACATTGCGTACCATTCTTCTCCTGGCAAATCAAGGCAACTTTTTTCTTGCTTCTTTTATGAAACATGCAATTTTAAATGGAAATAATTAAAGCACTGCCTTATAAATTAAATGTTAATTACCGTATTTCATTTTCTTTGTAATTTTCTATTAGTGCATTGCAAAGTCTCATGAGGGACTACGAATTACATTGTAGACTTGTCAGCTGAGACCTTAACAATTCCTATCAGCTGTTGTTCGTATATTTTAACCTTGAGAAATGCAAGGAAGCATTGACAACCCTACTTGAGCAAAGGAAGGTGGATATCTTCTTCCAGGTAATAAATGCAAGTTTGGCTTTTGAAGTGAATTTTAAATCGTGATTTGGAGTACTCAGTGTTGAGGAACAGATTCCCACCCCATACTAGCATCTAGCACCATCAGAGGTAGATGCAGATTAAAGAGATATTACTCACAGAAGAAAACTCCTTCAGGCATCAATTTTAAATTCACCAGAAAGTGCCAGGCTTCTGAGCTACTCTTCGGGCAACAGTTAGTTACTTATCACTTATTGGTCTGACTGTTGTCTGATCTTGCACTCCATAGAGACATAGACAGCTTCAGTATTGAGGAATCACAAACACTGCAATCATCAGTGAATAAAGGAGCTGAAGCTGCTGGAACTGAGGCTTACACCCTTTGGAGCCCTTGCAGTGACATTTTGGTCCTGAAACAAATGATTTATAACACCATAATTCTCTTCCTTTATGTTTGGTATGACTCCATCCAGTGGAGACTTTTCTGCCTGATTCCCATTGATATTAATTTTATTACATCTTATGGACGGTGAACTTCTTTTCCTATTCACTCATGGGGTATGGGTGTTGATAGCTGGACTAGTCTTTATTGCGCATCCCTAGTTGCCCTAGAGAAGGGAGTGGTGACCTGCCACCTCGAACTGCTACGATTTATTTGGTATAGGTGCACCCACAATGCAGTTAGGACTGGAGATCCAAGATTTTGAGCCAGGAACATTGAAGGAGTGGTGACATATTTCCAAAATAGATTAGTGAATGGCTTGAAGGGGAATTTACAGGTGGTTTCCATGTAACTGCTACTCTTGTCCTACTAGATAATAGTAGTTATGTGTTCAGAAATGTTTTTACAAATACATTAAGGACAAAAAGGTAACTAGGGAGAGAATAGAAGATCAACAAAGACGTCTTTGTGTGGAGCCGCAGTAGATGGGGGAGATACTAAACAAGTATTTTGCATCAGTGTTTACTATGGAAAAGGACTTGAAAGATATAAAATGTATGGAAATAGATGGTGACATCTTGAAAATGGCCATATTAAGGAGGAAGAGGAGCTGGATATCTTGAAACGCATACAAGTGGATAAATCCCCAGGACTCTAGAACTCTATAGGTAGCTAGGGAAGTGATTGCTGGGCCTCTTGCTGAGGTATTTATCATTGATAGTCACAGGTGAGGTGCTGGAAAACTGGAGGTTGGCTCACGTGGTGCCACTATTTAAGAAAGGTGGTATGGACAAGCCAGGAAACTATAGACCAGTGAGTCTGACATAGGTGGTGGGCAGGCTGTTGGAAGGAATTCTGAGGGACAGGCTGTACATATATTTGGAAAAGCAAGGACTAATTAGGGATAGTCAGCGTGGCTTTGTGCATGGGAAATCATGTCTCACAAACTTGATAGAGGTTTTTGAAGTAACAAAGAGGATTGATGAGGGCAGAGCGGTAGATGTGATCTATATGGACTTCAGTAAGGTGTTCAACAAGGTTCCCCATGGGAGACTGGTTAGCAAGGTTAGATCTCATGAAATACAAGGAGAACTAGCCATGATACAGAACTGGCTCAAAGATAGAAGTCAGGAGGTGGTGGTGGAGGCAGGGTGTTTTTCAGATTGGAGGCCTGTGACAAGTGGAGTGCCACAAGGATTGGTGCTAGGTCCACTACTTTTCATCATTTATGTAAATGATTTGGATGTGAGCATTAGAGGTATAGTGAGTAAGTTTGCAGATAACACCAAAATTGGAGGTGTAGTGGACAGTGAAGAAGGTTACCTTAGATTACAACAGGATCTTGATCAGATGGGCCAATGGGCTGAGAGGTGGCAGATGGAGTTTAATCCAGATAAATGCGAGGTGCTGCATTTTGAGAAAGCAAATTTTAGCAGGACTTATACACTTAATGATAAGGTCCTTGGAAGTGTTGCTGAACAGAGAGACTTTGGAGTGCAGGTTCATAGTTACCTGAAAATGGAGTCGCAGGTAGATAGGATAGTGAAGAAGGCATTTGGTATGCTTTCTTTTATTGGTCAGAGCATTGAGTACAGGAGTTGGGAGGTCATGTTGCGGCTGTACAGGACATTGGTTAGGCCACTTTTGGAGTATTGTGTACAATTCTGGTCTCCTTGCTAGTGGAAAGATGTTGTGAAACTTGAAAGGGTTCAGAAAAGATTTACAAGGATGTTGCCAGGGTTGGAGGATTTGAGCTAGAGGGAGAGGCTGAATAGGCTAGGGCTGTTTTCTCTGGAGCGTCAGAGGTTGAGAAGTGACCTTATAGAGGTTTATAAAATCATGAGGGGCATGGATAGGATAAAGAGACAAAGTCTTCTCCCTGGGGTGGGGGAGTCCAGAACTTGAGGGCATAGGTTTAGAGTGAGAGGGGAAAGATATAAAAGAGACCTAAGAGGCAACCTTTTCATTCAGAGGGTGGTACGTGTATGGAATGAGCTGCCAGAGGATGTGGTGGAGGCTAGTACGATTGCAACATTTTAAAGGCATTTAGATGGGTATATGAATAGAAAGGGTTTGGAGGGATATGGGCCAGGTGCTGGCAGGTGGGAGTAGATTAGGTTGGGATATCTGGTTGGGATGGATGAGTTGGACTGAAAGTTTGTTTCTGTGCTGTACATCTCTTTGACTCTCTGACTCTATGACTTAATGGTAAGGTCCTGGGGAGTGTTACTGAACAAGGAGACCTTGGACTGCAGGTTCATAGCTCCTTGAAAGTAGAGTTGCAGGTAGATAGCATAGTGAAGAAGGCATTTGGTATGTTTTCCTTTATTGGTCAGAGTATTCAGTACAAGAGTTGGGAGGTCATGTTGCGGCTGTACAGGAAATTGGTTAGGCCACTTTTGGAAAAATGTTGTGAAACTTGAAATGGTTCAGAAAAGATTTACAAAGATGTTACCAGGGTTGGAGGATTTGAGCTATAGGGAGAGGTCGAATAGGCTGGGGCTGTTTTCTCTGGAGCGTCAGACGTTGAGAGGTGACCTTGTAGAGGTTTATAAAATCATGAGGGGCATGGATAGGATAAATACACAAAGTCTTTTCCCTGGTGTAGGGGAGTCTAGAACTAGAGGGCATAGGTTTAGGATGAGAGGAGAAAGATATAAAAGAGACCTAATGGGCACCGTTTTCATGCAGTGCATGGTGTGTCTGGAAAGGGCTGCCAGAAGAAGTGGTGGAGGCTAGTATAATTGCAACATTTAAGAGGCATATGGATGGATATATGAATAGGAAGGCTTAGGAGGGATATGGGCCAGGGACTAGATTGGTTTGTAACATCTGGTCAACATGGACGAACTGGACCGAAGGGTCTGTTTCTGTGCTGTACATCTCTATGACTCTATCTAAGAAGCTATGGTAGTTTTTCAGCAATGCTACCTCTCAATGGTATATACTGCTGCTACTGAATATTGGAAGTGGAAGGACTGAATGTCTGTAGTCTGGCGCAAGTCAAGCGGGCTGCTTCGTCCTGGGTGGTGCCAAACTGCTTGTGTGTTGTTGGAGTTGTACTCATCTGGGCACCTTTCTCTCAATAAGGGGGTGGTGATGGCTTATAGATATTATTGCTGGACTGTTAAATTCAGAGAACTAGATAATCTTCTGGGGACCCAGGTTCGAATCCCACCACAGCAGATGGTGGAATTTGAATTCAGTAAGAAATTCAACAGGAATTAAAAGCCAAATGATGACCACAAATCCATTGTCGATTGTCTGGAAAACAATCTGGTTCACTAATGCTCTTTAGGGAAGGAAACTACCATCCTTACCTGGTCTTGCCTACATGTGAATCCAAAAATGTGATTGACTCTTAACTGCCCTCTGGGCAAATAGGGATGGGCAATAAATGTTGGCCTAGCCAGCGATGTTGTCATCACATGAATAAAGAAGCAAACCCCTGTCTTGTGCCTTTTAAATGGTGAGGCAGGCTTTGGGGAGTCAGGATGTGAGTTACTTGCTCCAACTCTGCGCCCCCCGCCTCACCACCCCACACCCCCACCCCCAAACCTCACCCCCACCCCACGCCTCTGATCAGCTCAGATTGCCTTAGTATCAAAAGCAATCATTCTCACCTCACCTCACCATAGGCATTCACTTACTTCATTCAAGTTTGAACCAATTAGTTCATGTTGGGACCAAGGCTTTAATGAAGTTTGGAGCCAGGTGGTCTGAGCAGGCGCAAACTGAGCATTATGATTGGATTAGTGCCACATGATATACTGTTCTGACCATTTGCTATAATGCTACTGTTCCTACAATGTACACAGTTTTGAATTCAAGACTTGAAACTTCTACCTAAAGTAGCTACAAATTAATTGTGAATATAACATTAAACTTCCTTAGTACATTTGAAGATAAAATATGACTACTTCATTCTGAAAGGTGGCTCTTTAAGAAGCAGTTGCAATTTGCCCAAATTCATTCAGCTGCATCATTTTGTCCAGTGTGCCCATGTCTCCTGTATGAAGCTGAGCAATAAGGGATTGCACATGGCATGGGGAGGCAGGATTGCATGCATACGGAGTTAAACCATCCGAAACCTGCATTGTGTCCTGACTCCGGCATCATTGGGCCCTCTTCTGGGTTTCTGTGTTGGGGATTGGTGGTGAGCAGGAACCCACTTAAATGAGCTGATTAGTTATTAAGGTAATTTGAAAATTCAGATTAAAAACTTTTAACCTGTACTATTGCATTTCCAAGTCAGAGAGCTGTTTCTGACAGGTGTCACTGAGATGGGTGCAAAGCATCTTTGGTGAAACAGACAGACTGAGAAGGCTTGAATCAGTGAAACTGAAGAGCAGCAGCCATGGCCATTGAGTGACTACTTCTCTCAGTGCATTTAACTGCTTGACAGGTGATTACCAATTTTTGAAAGGCATTTCGTTGTCTGGCTCCTCATTCACCTTCAGCTGCAATCCCTTGTTGCCAGCTTTCACAACGAGTATTGGAGAAACTTTTGTAATTTCCCCCTGTACCTCTGATCAGAGGCAAGATCAGAAGCCACACCACTGTGAGCAGCACCTTCCGATTTATCCTCACACACTTGCCCCTTCACAGGGCAGGGAATGGACACCGATTCAGCTCGTCGGTGGTGAGACCCATTACTCTAGGTCAGCAGGCAGAAGAACAGCTCTCTTGACGTGTATTCAGACTCTCATTGCTGATAACATCAGCTGCCTGGAGCCAGGTCCACTTCCCATTAGAACAGCTGGGCAGACCTTGTCACTGGCTAATGCAATATCCCACGCTACCTGCTCCTCTGTCTGTGTAAGCCCCTCTGGCTAAGATACATGCTGTCCTCCTGCAAAGAGAGAAAGTAGAGAGGTGTGAGTGTCGATAGTGTCCTGTGCAATGAGGAGAGAGAGGCTGCATTCATGGAGGCTGGTTGTGTGCGTATGGTGCGAGTAGCAAATCACTTCTGGATGTTCACATGGAGACATGAACCGGTGCCCAGAGAGAGGAACGAATGGAGGTACAACATGTGCTGTTCTGAGGAACATTGTGCAGGAGAATCTGGGGAAGTCATTGTGGGATCTGGTATCAAGTAGTGTTATGCCACTTGCCATTTCTGCCCCCAACAGCTCCCCTGCCATCGAGACCAAGACCATGTCTATTTTGCTGCCCTTCACATTATCCTACTCTCCCTCTGTCTAGAATACCTGTGTATTGATACTGTTATCCATGCCTTTGTTACCCTTGACTTGATTATTCTAATACACTCCTGACCAGCCTCTTATCTTCAACTTGACTCAGACTTGAGCTCACACAAATCTCTAATTCTCACCAACTTTTGTTCACTGATCATTTCTGTGATTGCTGATTTATATGGACTTCCACTCTGGCAATGTCCTTCATTTCAAACCCCTGATTGCCCTGCCCTTCCCTTCCCCACGTCTATTATCTCTTGCAATACTGCAACCATCCAAGATTTCTACATTCCTCTAATTCTAGTCTGATACCTGATATTAATTGCTCTACAATTGGAGGTTATGCTTTCAGCTTCCGAGGTGTTACACTTTGCAATTTCCTCCTTAAATCTCTCCATTTTCTAACCTCTCTTCTTTTCTCCTGAAAACCAATCTTCCTTGATTAATATTTTGGTTGTCTAACCTAATACCTCCTATGTAACTTAGTGTCAGAATTCATTGGAAAGTATTTTTAAACACCTTGGAACATTTTGCTGTACAAAGTATTAGCTAATTGCAAAATTATGTTGTGAAGATATCTTTGATTCATTGAGTTCCATAATTAAATTTTATATGAAAAACAGGTCTGAAAATTTGTTTAGATATGGTAGATCCTTTAGTGTATCGATGTGTTCCATTCCTTGTTTAACTTGTCATCTGCTGGCAATGCTAGTTTGCAGTACTGAGTAATGATGGCAGATAACTAAATAACATTGTTCTCAGCGACATTTCATTCCTATCAGGTCTGCTGCTTTAAAATGTCATGCATTACTGATTTGTTCCAATACCATGTTCTTGATATGCAAATAATTACTTCAAGTTGTAGCAAGCTTTGTGCATTGTACTGCACAAACTGTCTAATGCCTAAATGTATTCCTGATTTACAGTCAGAGTTACGAAAGCACTTGAACCATCTGTACATGATAAAGGGCCTCCCTGTGACTCTGCACGAGGAATTCCAGAGTAAGGTGATTGTCATATCTGAGGAACAACCCCTTTTGTCCAACAGTAGCAAGGTCCACAAATCTAAGTCTACCTTCAGTGAAGTGACCAATTTTATCACTAAAGGTACCTCCGAGGTAACATTAAAATGTATTATCTTCAAATGAAAGTGACATTGAAATGATGGATTTTTAAAATTCAGTTTAGTTTCTGTTTGATATTTTCCCTGTGCTAAGGAATTTTTGGATATCTGGAATTCATTGCCTGAAAGGGTGATGAAATCAGATTCAGTAGTAGCTGTTAAAAGGGAGTTGGCTCAATAATTGAAAGGGAACTATCATAGGACGATGGGAAATGAGGTGGTGGGAAGTGGGATTAATTGGACAGCAAAGAGTGGACAAAGGCATTATGGGATGCATGGCCTCCTTCAGTGTTGTATGATTATCTGTATGGTTGCACTGTTCCTTGAATTGCTTTTCTGTATTGGGTGTACAATATGAATGTAAGTTGATCCAAACTCTGACAATGATTCACATACAATCTCCAGGCCTCACAAAGGCTTAGCAATTCCTTTTCTACTATATTTAAATTTTACGTTACTTGTTTCTTCCTTTGAATTTTGTGGTCCTGGTGGTTTGGAAGGGTTTGTTCTCAGCATTTTGCCTTCTCTTGAAGTTTTAAATCTGAACCCTGAAGTCTCTTAGCATTAACATGTGATATTTGTAGTTGAACTGGTATGTCACAATGTTCAGAATAGTGTGTAACTATTGCCTTCAGTCCACTGCTTATTAATTCAGTGACAGCAGAACTGAAAGGGTTTGCAAGAAACTCACCACAAAAGTGTCAATGAGTGCAAGACCATTCCTATCTTTCATGTGGAATGTGTCAAGGCAATTGGATGGATACTTCAAATTATGTTGCAACCTGCTGTGTGCTGCCTTTACTGATACTTCACACTGATTTGAGTTCCTTTCCAGATCACTGGGCAAATGGGATTTGGAATAAATTAAAAAAAAAAACAAATGTTGAATACATAGGCAAGAAATGTTTTTGAACTTGTGCAGGGCATTGGTTAATTCATGGCTGGAATTTTCTAAGAACTTGTGGACTTATTGTTATAGAGAGGCTATTAAAGCCATGGTTGACTTTAGAACAATGCCAAAAATGAGAATTGATGTTTACAAGCAACTGCCAGAAAAATTGGTACTTTTTACCTGAAACAACAAGGACCAGGTGGCAGGGTGAGTGTGTTTTAAAACCCTGAAAATTTTGCAGAGGGTAAATGATGAGAGATTGCTTTCCATACTTGGTATCAAAATGGTAACTATTGGCTAACTAATAGAAAATAGAGAATTGTAATCAGGAGAGCATTTTCACAATGCCATTTGTGAGGAGTGGGATGCCACAGGGATCATTGCTGGGAATACTTTTTTAGACAACTGGTGAAAGTGAATGTACTATTGCAACATGTGTTGATGACACAAAATCGGTAAAAAGGCTAGTATGACATGGAGTTCACAGTGGGAATACACAGTATAAGTGTGTGGGAAAAACCTTGCCAGATGAAAAATAATGTGGAAAAATGTGAGGTTATGCACTTTCAGAAGAATATAAGAACTGAATATTAGTTACATGGGAAAGACTGCAGAAAGCTGTAGCACAGAGGTCTCACAAAAAGCATACATGTTCAGGAGGTAATAGGGAAGGCAAATGGACAGTTGGACTTTAAAACGCAGGGAATGAAATTTAAAAATGGCGAAGTCTTGTTAAAACTACATAAGGCACTAGTCCAATCACATCTAGAATTTTATGAAAAGTTTTCTCTATCTAAAGTCAGAAAAGGTTCACTATGTTGATCTTGGAAATGGAGGAACTTTCTTATGAGGAAAGGATGAGTAGTTTGGGCTTGCACTAGTGGAGTTTAGAAGAATGAGAGGAGATGTTTGTGAAATATATAAGATTCTTAGTGTACTTGACAGGGTAGATGTGGAGAGGCTTTTTTTTTTCTTGTGCAAGAGTCTAGGACCAGAGGGTGTAATCTCAGTAAGGGGTTACTCATTTAAAGCAGAGATGAAGAGGAATTTCTGGAGGATAGTCAACCTGTGGAATTGTTTACCACAGAAAGCTGTGAGGGTGGGATTGTTAAGTATATTCAAGGCTAAGATAAATGTTTAATCAGTAGGGGAGTCAAGGGTTTTGGAAATAAGACAGGAATGTGGAGCTGAAGGTCATTAGATCAGTTACAATCTAATTGATAGATGGAGCATACTTAATGGGCTGAATGGCCTACATTAGCTCCTACATGTTGAAGTCCTACAGTGTAAGCCAATGTCCCCATTCCTTTGACCCCTGATTTGTACATTAATCATAGTAGCATAGGATGTGGGGTCATTCACATATTAGGATACACAACATTTTAGACTTAAAAAAAATTGCAAAAATTACTTGCATTTCAGAAAGCTAGAAAGCAAGAAGTTTAACTTGTCATTTACATTACCAATGTGGTCATGTAAATGAGAGGTTTGACGTTGTTGTAAATTGGTACTGCAGAAACTGCACGTTTACAATTTAAGGTAATTTGTCTAATTAGATCAATCTTTTAAACAACTATATCAAGGCACTTTTTAATGAATTTTCCTCATACAAAATGTCTACATCATACTTTTGTTTGTGGAGACTAAGCTAAGTGGAGTTCTATTACAAACACAATGTGCAAAACGCATACATAATAAATAACATTTTCATAAGGAAGTCTGGATGCTTGGAAACGCTTGTGACTCTCCAATATATTCACGGCCTGCAGCGATTCCGGGCTGACATTTAAATTCTGTTAACATATTCAAGATTTCACACTTAATGTTGTGCTTTATGTCATAATGTGGGAGGTAAATTTACTTTCATGCTGGTAGACAACTGTGAAAATTTCAGCTCCAGGAAAAAAACCCCCGCTGCCCCTAACACCGCACTAGCTGAAGTCAGTTTGAAATTTGCCTTGTATTCTGGAAAGATGTAGAAAGCAAGTAAAGCATTTACATTAGTATACAGAATAGAACAAAGGGTACCTTTGTAGTCTGGATCTATAAGCCCCTTTCATTGTCCTTCAAGTTATTTCTGCCGCGTTAAGTTGTCAGCAGAGATCATAGATGTACATGATGCAGGTCAATGCTATGGAATTGGCCTCTAAGGAATGCATAGAATGGTTAAAGTGGCGTTTCTGTTACTTTTTGCTTTGACAGCAGCTACTCGCTGAAATAGATAAGCTGTTCTGGTTTTGCTTTGATCCAGCAAGGAAAGAGCAATCCTGTAGAAAGCCCAAGATGATCCAAATGTTTGTACTTCAAATAAGTGAGCAAGGCATATTACCTCACACAGGCCTGAGTTACCTGGGCTTAAACGTTGAGATGGCTAAGGGACGGTGACTTCATTATTAACTCCTTTTATTTTTTTCCCTTACCTTGTAGGAAATCGCACGGCAGTTGCTGATCACATACAGTGGAGTTTACATCAGGCTTTTGGTGACTCGTCAGCTCCCTCCTTCTCCCATGCTTCACCAGGTTGCTCAGACTCCTGCTCCATGTCTTTGTCAGTTTATACAGCACACTGTACTGAGCCGCAAGAGCATCTACGAATATCACTAAAATTGAACATGGAATTACATAATTTGCATTTAAACTAAATATTTTGTGGATTTATTACATGAAAGTATCAGTGTGATTAGATGTTGTATGAATAATACTCAGTGAATGGTTTATTATCGTTGAAGAGTGAAATCAAGGTTTCTGCTTTATTTTCTGATATGATGTGTGGCCCTTAAAAGGTATTAAACTCAGTTTTATGACTTTATTGGGTTTTTAAAAATTCATTCATTGTTGGCAAGGCCAGCATTTATTTTCCATCCCTACTTGCCCTCAAGCCAGTGATGGTGCGCTACCATCTTGAATGGCTGCAATCAATGTGTTGTAATAATACCTATAATGCCATTAGGGAGAGAGCTCCAGGAATTTGAGCTAGTGACACGAAGAAATGGTGATGGATTTCCAGAAGTCAGAATGGTGAATATCTTGGAGGGGAACGTGCTGGTGATGGCATTCCTGCGTATCTGCTGCTCTTGTCCTTCTAGATGGAAGCAGTCACAAGTTTGGAAGGTGCTGTCTCAGGGGCCTTGGTGAATTTCTGTAGTGCATCTTGTCGATGGTATTCACTGTTGCTGCTGAGCGTCTGTGGTGGAGGGAGTGGATTTTTGTGGATGTGGGGCCAATTAAGCAGGCTGCTTTGTCCTGGATGGTGTTAAGTTTCTTGACTGTTATTGGAGCTGCACTCATCCAGGCACAAGGAGAGTATTCCATCAGATTCTGACTTGTGCCTTTTAAATCAATATTACAGACAATTTATAAAATTAATGAATAACAACATTATTGCAAAATGAGAATGGGTAACTTGGCTAGGGACAGCAATGTGTTGTGTAGGTTTTGGGCCTCAATCATACATCACAGAAGGTCATACAGCCCAGTGTGCACTATAGCAACTCTTTGTAGGAGCTATCCGATTAAACCTTCTCCCTTTCTCTTTTCCATTTGTTTTACCTTAGTGTAAAATGCCGTGGACAGATTCATTGGTGTTATTCAAATGCAGCTGCCTCAACTTAGGTGTGTGATAAAGCAACCAGTGTCAGCAGGATATTAGCAAAAGCAAATTTTATTCTGTTCAGACTAATCTGATCAAAGTCTCACAAAGAGTGTTGGGATACTAACAAACTATAGTCACGTTGACTGACTCCTTGCATGTTGAACAAGCATAATCAGTCAAATGTTCTACCAGAATTCTGTATTCTAGGAGAATATTTCAGGGTGTATAGATTCTATTTTCTCTTCAATGTTCTTCCTTTTTGATTTCCTAAGTATTGTTTGCTCGCCAATCTTTGGGTGTCAGTACTGGCCCAATGAAATATCAGATAACTGAATTTTGCCCAAATATGCTGCACATTTGTACACTCAGGATTCTCAATCTAATTTTAAATCTGTTTTAAATTAATGGCCTAAATCTTCGGATCTTTGGATCGTCAGAGACCATGTAACCATGGAGGTGAAATAGACCCTGCTGAAGTCTCAATGTACTGCAGGGAAATGGCCTGAGAAGTTTCAATCCTAATTGAACAATTCCCCTACTCATTGAAACAACTGTATAAGTCTCAGACACTGTCAGTTGAGACGTGTTTACCTAAATTGTTCAAATCTGAGTCTAACTGCTGGGTAACTCCATTCTGGTACTCTGATCACTTACGTTTTATAAAAAAACATTAAATTCATGTCTGGATGAGCCCTGTCATGTGGACTGGTTTTACGTTTTGCATCTCCTTTGTCTCCCTGGAGATTAAATTACAGACAATTCTGGCAAAAGTAAAACTGATTTGATCATAAAGGAACATGTCAACAGGCAATCTGTTTGAAGATTGGCCTTACAATCAATTTTGGCTCTAAACCGCCAGGAAGAGAGGATGCTGTTTTGTGTTCAATAGATTTTCATGCTGCATCAAAGATGGAAGACCATTTCTGTGTACCATGTTACCTGGTGTTCTGCAGTTATTGTGCAGTAATTATTCCAACTATTGTGAGTGGAACCCTACTCCTGTGTAGAGCATGTATCTCCACATGTATGTTTAGAATATGTAATGGGATGATTTATCTCCATTGCCAAAGAAATTTAGACAGGAGTGAATAGAACGAGTGAAGTAATGGTTTTGACCTTTTAAAAATGCTGTCTGTCTTGGCCTAGCCTTGAAGTAGCATGTAAAATTAGAGGAAAATGTTTGAATGGTTTTGAAAGACACATTGCAGTTTTAAAATGAATATATGCGGCCTAGCAAGGTGCATTTTATCGATTCAAGGATGGGTATACATATCCGTGTTCCAGCTTCCCAAGAGTGTGCATTTTTTAACAATATGCTGTCATTTTGGCCATGAATTTTATATATTTGAAAGGGTTTAGTACCATTCTCCACCATGAACACTGTTTTGCATCCTGATAGGGAAGTTACTATTAACTGACTATGTTAAGGAATTCTTGGAAATTCAAAGCAAAATATCGCACATAATCAATAGCACTAACAGGAGGTCAATGTAAAGCTAGAATCAAATCAAAGCTTTCAGATGATCACCATATAACGCAACATGATGGTTAATGATATTTTCTATAAAATTATGACTTTATAGTTTACAGTCTCTATATTAATGTCTTAGAAGTACAACCAAACCAAATTTTATAAATTGCTGCATATAGAGAAATAATATATAAGCTTATACAAGTCTGATCATTTGAGTTTACAATCTATCTTTACCTAGCTATGTTGCTGTTTTATCTGACAGAAAGATAAGATGATTAATCATTTACTTTACCTTAATGCTCATAATGCATCCACCTTGTTATGAATATTAACAGCACAGATTATTGCGAATGGATATGGTTAAGTAGCCATTACAGATGCATAGTTACAGGATGGTCACGACTGGGAGTTAAATATCCAGAGGTATCAGATGATTCGGAAGGACAGAGAGGAAGGTAAGGGAGGTGGTGTAGCTCTGAGATTATGGAGGAGCAAGTGCTGGATGTCTTGAAACGTTTAAAGTTGGATAAATCCCCAGGACCTGATCAGGTGTACCCGAGAACTCTGTGGGAAGCCAGAGAAGTGATTGTTGGGCCTCTTGCTGAGATATTTTTGTCATTGATAGTCATAGGTGAGGTGCCAGAAAACTGGAGGTTGGCAAACGTGGTACCACTGATAAAGAAGGGCGGTAAAGACATGCCAGGGAACTATAGACCGGTGAGCCTGACCTCGGTGGTGGGCAAGTTGTTGGAGGGAATCCTGAGGGACAGGATGTATATGTATTTGGAAAGGCAAGGACTGATTAGGGATAGTCAACATTGCTTTCTGTGTGAGAAATCATGTCTCACAAACTTGATTGAGTTTTTTTGAAGAAGTAACAAAGAGGATTGATGAGGGCAGAGCAGTAGATCTGATCTAAATGGACTTCAGTTAGGCGTTCGACAAGGTTCCCCATGTGAGACTGATTAGCAAGGTTAGATCTCATGGAATACAGGGAAAACTAGCCATTTGGATACAGAACTGGCTCCAAGGTAGAAGACAGAGGGTGATGGTGGAGGGTTGTTTTTCAGATTGAAGGCCTGTGACCAGTGAAGTGCCACAAGGATCAGTGCTGGGTCCTCTACTTTTTGTCATTTATGTAAATGATTTGGATACGAGCATAAAAGGTACAGTAAGGAAGTTTGCAGATGACACCAAAATTGGAGGTGTAGTGGACAGCAAAGGGGGTTACCTCAGATTACAACAGGATCTTGACCAGATGGGCCAATGGGCTGAGAAGTGGCAGATGGAGTTTAATTCAGATAAATGCGAGGTACTGCATTTTGGGAAAGCAAATCTTAGCAGGACTTATACACTTAATACTAAGGTCCTAGAGAGTGTTGCTGAACAAAGAGACCTTGGAGTGCAGGTTCATAGCTCCTTGAAAGTGGAGTCACAGGTAGATAGGATAGTGAAGAAGGCGTTTGGTATGCTTTCCTTTATCGGTCCGAGTATTGA
>NC_057739.1:20865401-20988578 GCF_004010195.1 Chiloscyllium plagiosum
CAGGGTCTTTTCCCTGGGGGAGTCCAGAACTAGAGGGCATAAATTTAGGGTGAGAGGGGAAAGATATAAAAGAGACCTAAGGGGCAACGTTTCCACGCAGAGGGTGGTACGTGTATGGAATAAGCTGCCAGAGGAAGAGGTGGAGCCTGGTACAATTGAGACATTTGGATGGGTATATGAATAGGAAGGGTTTGGAGGGATATGGGCCGGGTGCTGGCAGGTGGGACTAGATTGGGTTGGGATATCTGGTCGGCATGGACAGGTTGGACCGAAGGGTCTGTTTCCATGTTGTACATCTCTATGTCTCTATGACTCTATGGCATCAGGGCGGTGGTGAGAAATGACATAGGTTCTATGGGATTTTGATCAGATGGTCCAGTAGACTGAGAAGTGGCAGATGGAGTTTAATTTAGATAAATGTGAGGTGCTGCATTTTGGAAAAGCAAATCAGAGCAGGACTTAGACACTTAGTGGTAAGGTCCCGGAAAATGTTGCTGAACAAAGAGACCTTGAAGTGCAGGTTCATAACTCCTTGAAAGTGGAGCTGCAGGTAGATAGGATAGTGAAGAAGGTGTTTGGTATGCTTTCCTTTATTGGTCAGATTATTGAGTACAGGAATTGGGAGGTCATGTTGCGGCTGTACAGGACATTGGTTAGGCCACTGTTGGAATATTGCATGCAATTCTGGTCTCCTCCTTATCGGAAGGATATTGTGAAACTTGAAAGGTTTCAGAAAAGATTTACAAGGATATTGCCAGGGTTGGAGGATTTGAGCTACAGGAAGAGGTTGAATAGGCTGGGGCTGTTTTCCCTGGAGCGTCGGAGGCTGTGGCGTGATCTTATAGAGGTTTATAAAATCATGAGGGGCATGAATAGGATAAATAGGCAAGGTCTTTTCCCTGTGCATGGAGGGTCCAGAACTAGAGGGCATAGGTTTAGGGTGAGAGGGGAAAGATATAAAAGGAACCTAAGGGTCAACTTTTTCATGCAGAAGGTGGTGTGTGAATGGAATGAGCTGCCAGAGGAAGTGGTGGAGACTGGTACAATTACAACATTTAAAAGGCATCTGAATGGATATATGAATAGGAAGGGTTTAGAGTGACATCGGCCAAGTGCTGGTAAATGGGACGAGATTAGGTTGGGATATCTGGTCAGCATGGATGAGCTGTACACTTCTATGATTATATGACTGTATGGAGAATAAGGTTGAATCATTTTAGGTGGAAGTTAGAAATTCCAGGAAGAAAACATCATTGATCAACGTAGTCTACAGGCGACCAAATAATAGCATCACATTGGGGCAGCAATAAACAGATAACTAATGCCTGTAAAAATGGTACGGCAATTATCATGGGGGATTTTAATCTACATGTCGATTGGTTGAACCAGGTTGTCATGTTAGCCTTGAGGAAGAGTTCATTGAATGTATCTGCGATAGTTTTCTTGAACAATATGTAATGGAACCAACAAGGGAGCAAGATATCCTCGATCTGGCCTTGTGTGATGGGACAGAAGTAAGGAAGGAGCGATCACAGTATGGTTGAATTTAGAATACAGATGGAAGGTGGAAAGATAAAATCTAATACCAGGGTCCTGCGCTTAAACAAAGGTCACTCCAATAGGATGAAGGAGGAGTTAGCTAAAGTAGACTGGATGCAAAGACTTTATGATGGGACATTTGACAAGCAGTGGAGAACTTTCAAAGTAATTTTTCAAAGTACTCAGTGAAAGTATACACCAGTGAAAAGGAAGGATTATAGGAAAAGGGGTAGTCTTCCATTGATATCTAAGGAAATAAGGGAGGCTTCTAAATTTACAGAGAAAGCATACAAAGTGGTCAAGTACAGCAGGAAACTAGAAGATTGGGAAAGCTCTAAACATCAACAGAAAGCCACAAAAAAATCTATAAAGAAAAGTAAGATGGATTATGAGAATAAACTAGCTCAGGATATAAACACATAGCCAAAAGTTTCGACAAATATATAAAACAAAAAAGAGTAGCTAAAGTAAACATTGTCCTTTAGAGGATGGGAAGGGGGATTTAGCAATGGGAATATGAGGAAATGGCCAAGGCACTGAACAGGTATTTTGTGTCAGTCTTCACAGTGGAGGACATGAGTAGCATGCCAGTAATTGACAAAGAAATGAAGGTAGGTGAGGGCCTCGATGTAGTGTTGGGCAAGCTAATTGAGCTAACAGCAGACAAGTCTCTTAGCCCTGATGGAATGCATTCCAGGGTATTAAAAGAGATGGCGGGAGAAATAGCAAATACACTTGTAGTAATTTTCCAAAGTTCACTGGACTCTGGGGCAGTTCCAGCAGATTGGAAAACAGCAAATGTGACACCATTATTTTGAAAATGAGTTACACAAAAAATGAGGAATTATAGACTGGTAAACTTAACTTCTAAGTGAGGAAGATGCTTGAGTCTATTATCAAGGAAGAAATAGCAAGGCATCTAGTTAGAAATTGTTCCTTTTGGGCGGATGCAGCATGGGTTCATGAAGGGCAGGTCATGCTTAATTAATCTACTAGAATTCTATGAAAACATTATATTCATTGGAATTTAGAAGAATGAGGGGTGATCTTGTAGAAACATAAAATTATGAAGGGAATGGATAAGGTAGAGGTAGAGAGGATGTTTCAACTGGCAGGTGAAACCAGGACGGGAGGGCATTACCTCAAGATTAGGGGGAGCAGATTTAGGACTGAATTGAGAAGGAACTTCTTGACCCAAAGAGTAAGTAGTTGAGGCTTCTTCAGTAAATGTTTTTAAAGCTAAGATCAATACATTTTTGAACAGTAAAGAAAGTACGAGCTATGCACAGGTAAATGGAGCTGAGTCTATGGAAAGATCAGCCATGATCTTATTGAATGGTGGAGCAGGCTTGAGGGATCAGATGGGCCTACTCCTGCTCCTAGTTGTTATGTTCATTATTTCCACATTTAATGAGCATTTAGAACAGGAACTTCATTGGCAGAATATTATACTTACAAAATCAATTCAAATTCAAGGGTTTGAAACACATTTTATTTTCATTTGTATGGTTTTTGGTTATTACATTTGTTACACATTGAGCTGGCAAATATTTAAGATGGAAAGCAACAAAACATATTAGAATTACAATGGTTAGCAGCAAAAGAGTGGATTCAATATTTGACAGAATTTGTCAAGCAAACATTCAGTCTTGTACAATATTCAGCATTGTAAGCATAACAGATTTAATTCCACCAGAATCTGTTAGTGTTCATAACTTTGGGAATAGGATTACAAGAATGTCAAATTAACACAACTCTATAGGGCATCATGGAACCCTCTTCATAAACTTATTTCATTATGATATGAATATTTTAATTTGCTAAAGGAGTGTGCTTATCTTGCTGAATATCTGCCGTAATCATCTACAAAAAGCCAAAGTCAACTTGGATGGATCAGATCAAGAAAATTCATTTTCAATGATTTTCATTTGTTGTTTATAACTTTCTAAATGTAGTAATTTACTTTGGCCATTGGGCATAGAGAAGGATTTGAAGTCTGTATTTTGAAATGTTTCTGCTTTTTGAGGTAGTAGTGATAGCTGATATTTATATTAGTTTGGGGAAAGTATCAAATCAAATACAGATTGCTGTTCAGGGTAGGTGACCAGAATGTATTCGTGGTTTTAAACATGAACCTTGATTTTAACGGTTAGACTTTAACCAGGAAAGCTATAATAGGACAAGAAAACAAGTCAGGTTAGTGACAGAAATATTTGCTTGAAGTGTTTCTACAACTAACTACTAAGGAACCCATTAAACCTCTACTGTATTTTATAGAGGAGATTTTGGTAGGTGTGGTTTTTAAAACGTCAATTTTCTGATTTCAAATGTCAGCATTACTTCAACCAAAGAAAATCAGAAGGGAAAGTGGAGATTGAATAAAGCAAGTATGATCTATGAGTAGCAGGGCTTGTGAATTAATTTTAAACTGAGTTGAAATGGTGCTACTGTTACCAGCAATGAGATTGAAAATAAACCAAATCTTTAATTAAGGGCATTATGCTTTCACACTAAGCTGGTAACAGAAAATTAGCATCAATGTAGACATTTCTAAATTCTGCTGTTTTAGAGGTACAAGTAAAATATCTTCAGACAAGTTCATTTCTACAATGAGAGGTTGTGAACAAGCCTTCATCAATCACTGTACAAGAACAACAGTTTCTCTTTCAGTTTGTTGTTGGAAAATTAGCCACATTTCCAAAATACACTGAAGTGGCTGAGGCCCCTTTACAGGAGCCATTCTTTACCCTCAGGGGCCACATTGCTGATTGAAAGGCCGAGAACGTGGCATTTCTTTGTGGATTGGCATTTGCATTTTTCCATGATCTACATTCGGATCTAAACAGAAATGAAAGCAAAAAATAAGGTGAAGCAGTTCATGGTGCAATTAAATAGCACACCACCAATCATTCACTACTGAATACTTTAACACATGTTAGAACTTCTACTCTCTCTTGTTAGGAGTAGTTCTGAAAACCTTCAAAGTTTATGTAGGGAGGTGTGAGAGGTATACTGTGCCTGAAGAAACTGAAAGGGAAAGCTGGTCATTTTAATCTCTAATCCTGGCTAGGAACACAAGAGTAGGAGGCTTTTATGTTATTCAGTCCAGCAGCCATCTTCCCCATTCTAAAATATGGGTGATCATCCATCAACACACCATAGTCCTAGACGACCTCCATATCCCTTGATGTTGTTAGTAACTAGAAACCTATCAGTTTCTTTCTTGAATTTACATAATCCCTCACCTTTCACAGCACTCTGAGGTAGAGAGTTCCAAAGATTCACCACTCTTGAGTGAAGAGATTCTTCCTCATCTCAATCCTAAATGGCTTGCCTTTTATTCTGAGGCTGGGTCCCCTGGTTCTAGACCCCATAATCAGGTGAAGAAAAACACAGACCACTCATTTCCGGAACCTGCCCTATGATAAATACTAGTAACAAGGAACTGTGACAATACTATGGGTTTAAGAGATATATTTTGTCCTTTTTTTTAATGAAGAAAGTTGAGACAAAGGTGTTAAGCAGTCTGCTGAAATCCAGTAGAGTAAACAGCTTGTGGCCATAGGGCTTTTTAAAAAAAAGTTGGAACAATAAAAGCAGCCTGAATGGGTGGGTTCAAGCTCCCAAAGAATCAGGATTTTTAGTTTTAGCTTTCTGGATCTTGAAGCTGGTTGTGGAAGCTCTTATTCCTCTCTCTCTGACAGCTAAAAGCTGGGGTTCTCTTCCTGCTGCTAGAACTGCATTTGAGACAATCTATTTTACTGAATTTGCCTTGATTAAGGGTGCATTTGTGGGATGTTATTATATTGGAACAGTCAATTAGTTGTAGTTAATATAGCTATTATTTTGATAAACATTTCAGGAATTACAGTTAAGCTAATTATCTTTTGTCAGTGTTTTAACGGTAGTGTAAAATTAAAGTATGTTCTGCTTAAAGTCAATTAGCTTGACCAATTGAATTACATCTGTAATGCAGTGCCTTACACTTTTGTTTAAAATAAGAAAAAAGTTAGGATCTAGGCTACCTTAATATATTTTGAGGAGGTTTGGTCTGGTCCATATCAGAGTCATGTATGTGATTATAAGTTTCAGTCAAATTACAAAGGGGTTTGCACTTTAGTTTATTAAAGCAACAAAACCAACGAATTTAACAAAACAAAAAACTGCCAATACTGGACATCTGACAGAAAAACCAAAATTGCTGGAGAAACCCAGCAGGTCAGGAAGCATCTATGAGAATAAAGCAAAGTTAACGTTTTGGGTCCAGATTACTGTTCAGACCAGGTGACCAGAATGTGTTCGTGGTTTTAAACATGAACCTTGACTTTAATGGTTAGACTTTAACCAGGAAAGCTGTAATAGAACAAGAAAAGTCAGGTTAGTGACAGAATGTTTGCTTGAAGTGTTTCTACAACTAACCCCTAAGGAACCCATTAAACCTCTACTATACTTTATAGAGGAGATTTTGGTAGGTATGTTTTTTAAAACATCTAGGAGAAAGTGAGGGCTGCAGATGCTGGAGATCAGAGCTGAAAAACGTGTTGCTGGAAAAGCGCAGCAGGTCAGGCAGCATCCAAGGAGCAGGAGAATCGACGTTTCGGGCATAAGCCCTTCTTCAGAAGAAGGGCTTATGCCCGAAACGTCGATTCTCCTGCTCCTTGGATGCTGCCTGACCTGCTGCGCTTTTCCAGCAACACATTTTTCAGCTCTGGTTTTTAAAACATGTCAACTTTCTGACTTCGAATACCAGCATTACTTCAACCAAAGAAAACCAGAAGGGAAAGTGAAGATTGAATAAAGCAACTATGACCGATGAATAGCAGGGAATAGGCTTGTGAATTAATTTTAAACTTAGTTGAAATGGTGCCACTGTTACCAGCATCTGAGGAAGGGTCACTTGTCCCGAAATGTTAAATCTGCTTTATCTCCACAGATGCTGTCAGTTTCTCCAGCAATTTCTGCCAATTAGTTTAATGTTTGAGTCCCTGTTTGTTGTGTGCATTTTGTTGTTCTGTGGTCCAGGAATCATTGTGAGGAGAGAGGGAATGGAATCTCTTAAAGCATTGACAAGGCTCCAGTATTGCTCTTGTAATCGAGCTGAAATCTGACATTCTGCAAATATGCCCTGTCATTTTAATGTTCTCTATCTGAATACCTGGAGGCAAAATTTTCCTGTTGTCTTTCCAGTGAATCACCTGCCTACTATTTTGCTTAGATCAAAATAGTCATGTTACCAGGCAAGGTTTAAGGGAGTTCAACTTATCAAACAGGTATTTCCTGTTAATGGAATACCGAACTCTGCAAAGTCATGCTGACACTAACACAATGCAAGCACTTAAATTGTCATCTGATTTATTACCTAAAATTCCTATGGTAGAGATAAACAGATCTCAGTAATTTACAATAAATTTTCAAAGGCACAACTTGAAGAGACTGCTTTACACCAGAAAAAAAAATGTTTTTTCATCATGCATTACGGTATTAAAAGCAACAAGAAATCTTAACGATGCACGTACACTTTGCCTGACTGACTGCAGCCGGAGTTGATACAGATACCGTTCGATCTTCCTCCTTCCTGCCACAAAGGGCAGAGATCTTCCGTGCCACATATCGGCAGGCTTGGGGAAAAAAGAAATTTACAAATAAAACTCGTTGAATCGCCAGCTATTACTTTTGTTACATATTCCGGTCAGTTATGCTGTTTGGAACAATACATCGGTTCCTGTTATAGGGTATTAGAATAAGTAACGAAACATTCAGGGATAAAGCCGCTTTTGACAGGCTCAGGTAAAGTATGCACACTGAAGCAAGTGTACAGATTATTTCTTGCTCACGGAAAGTAATGCAAATGATGAGAAAAGTGCAACGAAGCAAAAAAAAAAGCACCAGGGGTCATTGAATACCAGCACAGAATTAACCCATCAAGTCTGGGTGCAAAGGATAGAAATTAATTTGTGCTCCAACTGAAATGAAAATGCAATATTGTTTGTGGAAATTATATTAGACACCTCCTGTTTGAACTTTTCCTCTGCCTTTTTGGTCCGCTGGTACATGTATTACCCATCATAGAAACATGAAAAATAAAAATAGGTGTAGGCTATTCAACCCTTCAAGCCTGTTCTGCTATTCAATATTATCATGGCTGATTATCCAACTCAGTATCCTGTTCCCACTTTCTTCCCAAATCATTTGATCCCTTTAACCGTAAGAGCTTATCTCTCTCTTTCTCTCTCTCTCTTGAAATCATTCAATATTTTAACTTCAACTGTTTTCTGGGGCATAGAGTTCCATGGGCTCACCACTCTCTCTGGGTGAAGAAATTCCTCCTAAATGGCTACCCTGTATCTTTAAACTGTGACTGCTGGTTCCAGACTTGCCCATCTTTGAGAGCAACCTTCCTGTGTTTGTTATAGCTAGTCCTGTTAGAATTTTATAGATTTCTGAGATTGCACCACCAGCACTATCTCCCACCCCCGCCCTCCATTCTTCTCAATACAAGTGAATGTGATCCTAACCAATCTAGTCTCTCTTCATATAGCAGTCCTGCCATCCCAAGAATCCACCTGGCAAAGCTTCGTTGAACTTCCCTCTGATAAGGAGACCAAAACTGCCACAATACTCCAGGTGTGGTCTCACCAAGACCTTACACAAAACAGAAAGGTATCTCCGTTCCATATTCCAATTCTGTCATTATAGTGACCGATATACCTCTTGTCTTCTTTACCACCTGCTACATCTGCATGTTTTATTTCAGCGACTGGTGCACTGGGACACCCAGGTCTTGTTGTATCTTCCCTTTTCTCAATTCCAATCAGCAAAGGAAAGGACGGTAATCTACTGCAGTTAGCTGTGCAAGCTATAAAGGCTGAATAAGTCTCCAATTTTCCTTTACAAAGATTCAAAAGAATCTTAACCCACATTTTAACATTATATACTGAAATTAAACAGAACCCAAGACTTGGAAACAATGATACAACCTAATATTTTATGAATGGCTTGTTCTGGTTTATATAAATCATCTTAACACTATAATAAATTCAAAACACTTCAAATGCTGAAAATCTGAAATAAAAATATAAATTCCTGGACAAACTCAGCAAGTCTGTCAGCATCGGTAGAGAGAAAAACATTAACTCTTTCTTTCTCCACGGATGCTGCCAGACCTGTTCAGTTTGTCCTGTTTATATTTCTTAACATAGTGTTTGGAAATTTGCTTACAATGTTGATCGAAATGCATGTTGTAATAAAAAAAGTCATAACACAGATCATTTGCTTTTAATGCAGACTTTCCTTGTATGACTCATCATTTATTTGGAGCAATATGCAGTAATTACACTCAGTGAATAAGAAGCACTTATTTTCAGCCTGCCTCAGATTAAATGAAGTAAAAAGTGAGATGGGAGCACCTTACCATTAGTAATAACTCATACCATCTTGTATCTTCTTTTTCCACTCACAACTGATGGGTCTAATTTCTGTTAGAAATTGCCCACAGAACCCAGGTATGAATTTGACCTGCAGGGTACAAACCAGTAGGCATTGTGTTGTGAATCAACTTTAAAACTGACAATTAGTCCTACAACTTATATTGCAGTAAACTTCCTGCAAACAGTATAGAATAAATGTTAAGAGTCTATTACACAAAGGAGAGAATTTAATAACATCATCTAGCACCAGAAACATTATGCTGTTAATTGTGTATATACTAGTGTCTACAATATTAATAATTTTATCTAGAAGAGTGGAATTTAACCTGATAAATATCTGCTAAACTTGGATCACACAATATGTAATAACATTTTGGAATAGGTTGATTAGAAAATACCTATAATTTGTACAGAACTCAACACAGACTCAATGTTAAACTGTAACCATTATCTGCAATACAGCTGAAACTTACCCTTGTGTGCAGTTGCCAAGAATCAGCTGCTGAACTTTACCTTGAAGGTTTTTATAGGTAGATAGTAACTCCACCTTATGTTACCACAACAACTATGTAACACGTGAACAAAACAGAACTAGCCAGTTGAAGCACGATGGAATATCAGTTCATGTAATTATTCAGATTTTCTAGACTTCAGCCAGTCAGGCTTTTCCAATCCCTGTTTATAAGACTCTGTTGATCAGTTTTTTATTGAAACGCTGCTGGAGCAGCTTCAAATGCTCCTTGACTGTTTTTCTCTGGACTGGACATTGGAACTGTGTGCAATTTAGATAATAAGTGAAAATACTGTTTTACAGGAACTACTGTTTGTTAAAGAGGACTGCAAATGAAAAATATGATATGGACATAAAGCAGAGTTAGAAGTAGCATTGGGAGGTGCGTGTGTGATGGAATATTCTGAATCACGTCTGCAAACAGGTCTGGGGATCATGATGCTACCTGCTACTTTAAGTAATAGTAACCCTCAGCCTAGTGTTTACAGCCAACTGCAGATCCACACTTGTGTGTAACTTACTACACTATTGAAAGCCAGCCTGTATCTCTTGCTGGATGGAGAACTATCCATTACCCAAAGGGATTCTCACTTACTTAAACGGCCAAATCTCTAAAGGAATATCTTATGTTCGGTATTTCTTGGTCAGCCTGACCCTGGGGATCTTCAAGGTGAGTTTGAGGATTTTAACAGGTCTGTCAGTGAATAAGTTGGCCAGCAGAGATGATCTGTGATTTCAAAAGGTATGTTGTAACTTTTGCTGATCTTGAAAGCCCTACACCATTACAGATTCACGGACGCTCTTTCAAATTCACATTCAAGTTAAAATACCCCCACCAGGCCGTTATTAACTACCTCTAGGACCCACTCTCATTGCCCCACTCCCACATCACCCCAAGCCTCAGTCCTGGCATTGAAATGCCCCTTTATTTTGTTTTGTTAAGTGTGGGTCGGTGTGAACTAAAGGTGTAGTAGGTGTTGGAAGAGGGAATTCTCCAAGGTTCTCTAACTTTGCACTAGAGGCCATGGTACAGGAGGTGGACAGGACAAAGATGGCCCAGTTCCCAAGTGGGGGAGAAGGTCCTCGAGACAGGCACTGAGTAGGCAGATAACCATCATGGTCAGTGCATACAGGTAGCCCCAAGATCCTTGTTGTGATTCAGGAAGAAATTTAATGATCTTGCGAATGTACCTGAAGTGGCCAGCAGAGATGATCTATGATTACAAAAGGTATGTTGTAACTTTTGCTGATTTTGAAAGCCCTCCACCATTACAGATTCACGGACGCTTTTTCAAATTCACATGTTTTAATGTTATATCTTCATAAATAGACCAGTTGCTTTACTTACTGCCCTGCTCACCTTCTGCCCAATTCTCAACAGCCTGTATCAGGCACAACTCAGAGCTAACTTTCCTCACATCACCCTCAAATACTGAGGAGCTCTCAAAGTCTCATAGCCACATCCCACAGCCTCACAAACGCTACTGGCTATTCAAATATGATAGATAAATTATTCCGACTGATTGCACAGCAACGAACCTCCTTTTCTCACACATGTAAAGATGGTGCCCACAATCAAGACCTCAATGAAGGGGGAAAGGTACAACTGTATGACCTTACCCTCATTGAGGAGATGATCACTGTTAGTTATCTCTGTACAAGTCACAACTAAGGGCAAAACCAACAGTGGAGTTTGAAACCATTGATAGCATCCTCTTATGCAACCCTCCTTCTGACAATCAATATACCCCTCATCCTGCACTGTCTTCTGATTCACAGTCTCCAGATGGTCTAGGCATACAATACTCACTTTGCAATACTTCACATACAGTAAGTCATTTTGCAGGAACACTTCAAAAAGGGCACCAGCATTTGTTCAATCTATCCATTAATCTGGAAAATGCAGAAGAGATATTGGCTGATGGAATTTTTCTGGCAGTGGTTACGTATCATTGAGACACAGTCCAGTTCATTCTGCCAATCAAGAGCTTGGTGGTGACCGCTGTACACTAGGACTGTGTTGACTTGTAGAGATTTTTTTGTTGTCAAAATATCACGGATCCAATCTGTAGAAGGTTGAGCTGGAGCGAAAATCCAACGGAGAATTAACCGGCAATGCTGGCCTTTTGAAATTGGTGGCTACTGAATAAGGGGAAGTGCACAACCTATTCCAAAGACTCTCATTCGACATATGTTGGAGATGGAATATTTGCTGACCAGGTATGGATTGATGAGTTTTATACTGGCAACATTCAAGGACAGGCCAAGTTTCCCATCTGCAGATTTAAAGAGTTTGAAAGCATCTCCTACGTTAAGTTCTCAAATAAGCAACTTTCTGGCAATCACAAAGTAAGAATCAGAATTGTTGGAAAGTGCAGTCCTCTTTAGAATTGTGTTCATGAAGTATTCCATAATTAGTATTTCCTGTGTAGCATGAGATCTCAATGAACTGTGTTACATAGAGCTAACATTCTACAAACACAAACCAAAGATTTATCAGGCACCACACTCCCGTACTATGAATGCAGTGTTTTGGAAATGAGGAAGTTTATGTTCTTGGAAGGAGTGAAAATTATTTTTCAAAAGGAGGTGGACAAGGGACAATATTTATCTGATGTCTTCTGTCTATGGTCGTTGGCCAAAAGGATCAGAAACATGATTGACACAGCACAAGCGATCAGCTCCTACAAAGACGGTATATCATCCAGATTCATTTCTTCAGACTCGCTGCTCACTGTTAGCTCGCCAGTCTTCTAACTGTGTAATAATTCCTCCCAATATCATGAGCTTTTATTTATCCCAAGTAGCCATTGATGTGGCATCTCATCAAATATCTTCTGGAAACCTCAGTATATCATTGGTTCCCCTTTATCCACATCACAAGTTACTTCTTCAAAAAACTCCATTAAATTTGTTGTACATGATTTCCTTTTGACAAAACTATGTTGGGTCTTGCTTGATTTCCTTGAACATATCATGTAATAACACCTTAAATAAGAGCTTCTAACATTTACCCCTCTGACAGATATTCAGTTAATTGGTTGATCCTTTCCTGCTTTCTGCTCTCCTCCCTTTCTGAGTAAACAAGTCACATTTACCAATCTAAAGGAACTGTCCTTCTTCAAATCTAATGAGATTTGGAAAGTTAAAGCCAACACACAAACTATCTTACTAGCTGCTTCTTTAAACAGCCTAGGAGGAAATTCATCAGGATCTGAGTACTTGTCTACTTGCAATTCCAGCCATTTATTCAGTACTGACTCAGCCAGTTCAGTCAAGCAAAGATGAATGACAGGGGTTGCCAATCTGAGTAGATGGGAGGACTTAAACTAGTAAGTTGGGAGGGTGGGGGGGATGTGAGGGACCCAGGGAGATAGTGAGGAAAGAGATCGATCTGAGATGGGTACAGCTGAGAACAGAAGTGAGTCAAACAGTCAGGGCAGGCAGGGACAAGGTAGGACTAATAAATTAAACTGCACTTATTTCAACACAAGGGGCCTGACAGGGAAGGCAGATGAACTCAGGGCATGGTTAGGAATATGGGACTGGGATATCATAGCAATTAAAGAAACATGGCTCAGGGATGGACAGGACTGGCAGCTTAACGTTCCAGGGTACAAATGCTACAGGAAGGACAGAAAGGGAGGCAAAAGAGGAGGGGGATTGGCATTTTTGATAAGGGATAGCATTACAGCTGTGCTGAGGGAGGATATTCCTGGAAACACATTCAGGGAAGTTATTTGGGTGGAACTGAGAAATAAGAAAGGGATGATCACCTTATTGGGATTGTATTATAGACCCCCTAATACTCAGAGGGAAATTGAGAAACAAACTTGGAAGGAGATATCAGCTATCTGTAAGAATAAAAGGTTGGTTATGGTAGGGGATTTTAACTTTCCAAGCATGACTGGGACTGCCATAGTGTTAAAGGTTTAGATGGAGAGGAATTTCTTAAGTGCATACAAGACAATTTTCTGATTCAGTATGTGGATGTACATACTAGGGAAGGTACAAAACTTGACCTACTCTTGGGAAATAAGACAGGGCAGGTGACTGAGGTGTCAGTGGGGGAGTACTTTGGGGCCAGCGACCATAATTCTATTCGTTTTAAGTTAGTGATGGAAAAGGATAGACCAGATCTAAAAGTTGAAGTTCTAAATTGGAGAAAGGCCAATTTTGACGGTATTAGGCAAGAACTTTCGAAAGCTGATAGGAGGCAGATGTTTGCAGGTAAAGGGACGGCTGGAAAATGGGAAGCCTTCAGAAAGGAGATAACAAGAATCCAGAGAAAGTATATTCCTGTCAGGGTGAAAGGGAAGGCTGGTAACTATAGGGAATGCTGGATGACTAAAGAAATTGAGGGTTTGGTTAAGAAAAAGAAGGAAGCATATGTCAAGTATAGACAGGATAGATCGAGTGAATCCTTAGAAGAGTATAAAGGAAGTAGGAGTATACTTAAGAGGGAAATCAGGAGGGCAAAAAGGGGACATGAGATAGCTTTGGCAAATAGAATTAAGGAGAATCCAAAGGGCTTTTACAAATATATTAAGGACAAAAGGGTAACTAGGGAGAGAATAGGGCCCCTCAAAGACCAGCAAAGCGGCCTTTGTGTGGAGCCACAGAAAATGGGGGAGATACTAAATGAATATTTTGCATCAGTATTTACTGTGGAAAAGGATATGGAAGATATAGACTGTAGGGAAATAGATGGTGACATCTTGCAATATGTTCAGATTACAGAGGAGGAAATGCTGGATGTCTTGAAACGGTTAAAGGTGGATAAATCCCCAGGACCGGATCAGGTGTACCCGAGAACTCTGTGGGAAGCTAGAGAAGTGATTGCTGGGCCTCTTGCTGAGATATTTGTATCATTGATTGTTACAGGTGAGGTGCCGGAAGACTGGAGGCTGGCAAACGTGGTGCTACTGTTTAAGAAGGGCGGTAAAGACAAGCCAGATAACTATAGACCGGTGAGCCTGACCTCAGTGGTGGGCAAGTTGTTGGAGGGAATCCTGAAGGACAGGATGTACATGTATTTGGAAAGGAAAGGACTGATTCGGGATAGTCAACATGGCTTTGTGCATGGGAAATCATGTCTCACAAACTTGATTGAGTTGTTTGAAGAAGTAACAAAGAAGATTGATGAGGGCAGAGCAGTAGATGTGATCTATATGGACTTCAGTAAGGCGTTCGACAAGGTTCCCCATGGGAGACTGATTAGCAAGGTTAGATCTCATGGAATACAGGGAGAACTAGCCATTTGGATACAGAACTGGCTCCAAGGTAGAAGTTAGAGGGTGATGGTTGAGGGTTGTTTTTCAGACTGGAGGCCTGTGACCGGTGGAGTGCCACAAGGATCGGTGCTGGGACCACTACTTTTTGTCATTTACATAAATGATTTAGATGCAAGTTTAAGAGGTACAGTTAGTAAGTTTGCAGATGACACCAAAACTGGAGGTGTAGTGGACAGCGAAGAGGGTTACCTCCGATTACAACAGGATCTGGACCAGGTGGGCCAATGGGCTGAGAAATGGCAGATGGAGATTAATTCAGTTAATGCGAGGTGCTGCATTTTGGGAAAGCAAATCTTAGCAGGATGTATACACTTAATGGTAAGGTGCTAGGGAGTGTTGCTGAACAAAGAGACCTTGGAGTGCAGGTTTATGGCTCCTTGAAAGTGGAGTCGCAGGTAGATAGGATAGTGAAGAAGGCATTTGGTATGCTTTCCTTTAATGGTCAGAGTATTGAGTTGGGAGGTCATGTTGCGGCTGTACAGGACATTGGTTAGACCACTGTTGGAATATTGCATGCAATTCTGGTCTCCTTCCTATCGGAAAGATGTTGTGAAACTTGAAAGGGTTCAGAAAAGATTTACAAGGATGTTGCCAGGGTTGGAGGATTTGAGCTATAGGGAGAGGCTGAACAGGCTGGGGCTGTTTTCCTTGGAGCGTCGGAGGCTGCGGGGTGACCTTATAGAGGATGCCCTCCAGTGCATCTCCTCCACTACCCGCATCACCACCCTTAAACCCTACCCCTCCCAATGCAACAAGGACAGAACCCCAGGTCCTCACCTTCCACCCCACCAACCTTCGTATACATCACTTCATCCTCCACCACTTCCGCCACCTACAAATGGACCCCACCACCAGAGATTTATTTCCCTCCCTACCCATATCAGCGTTCTGGAGAGACCATTCCCTCTGTGACTCCTTCATTAGGTCCACGCTCCCCACCATCCCACACCCCATTCCTGGCACCTTCCCTTGCCACCACAGGAAGTGCAAGACCTGCACCTACACCATTCCTCTCACCTCCATCCAAAGCCCCAGAGGATCCTTTCTCATCTGACAGAAATGTACCTGTACCTCCACCAATGTAATCTACTGTATTCGTTGCACCTGGTGTAGTCTCCTCTACATCGGGGAGACAGGACGCCTTCTATTGGATCATTTCAGAGAATATCTCTGGGGCACCCACACCAACCAACCCCACTGCCCCATGGCTGAACACTTCAACTCCCCCTCCCACTCCGTCAAGAACATGCAGGTCCTGGGCCTCCTCCATCGCCAAACACTTACCACCCAACACCTGGAGGACAAATGCCTCATATTCTGACTTGAGACCCTGCAACCACATGGCATAAATGTGGATTTAAACAGTTTCCTCAATTCCCTTCCCCCCACATTATCCCAGTTCCAAGCCTCCAACTCAGCACCTGACCTGTAAATCACCTTTCCCATCTATCCGCTCCACACTCCTCTCCGACCTATCACCTTCTCCATCACTTTCATCTACCTATCGCATTCCTAGCTACCTCCCCCCAACCCCAACCCCCCCCCCCTCCCATTTATCTCTCAGCCTCAAGGCCCACAAGCCTCATTCCTGATGAAGGGCGTATGCCCGAAACATTGATACTCCTGCTCCTCCAATGCTGCCTGACCTGCTGTGCTTTTCCAGTTCCACACTCACAACTCTGATTTCCAGCATCCACGGTCTTCATTTACTACTACCTAATGTACACGTCCCTGGACACTATGGGCAATTTGCATGACCAATTCACCTAACCTGCACGTCTTTGGATTATGGGTGGAAACCAGAGTTAGATTGACTCTTCTGAGCTGAAAATGTGTTGCTGGAAAAGCGCAGCAGGTCAGGCAGCATCCAAGGAGCAGGAGAATTGACGTTTCGGGCATGAGCCCTTCTTCAGGAATTCCAACTCTGATCTCCAGCATCTACACTTCTCACTTTCTCCCTTAGATTGACTCTTGTTGGAAATGGTCTTTGCCTCGCACGTGTGACCTGAATGTTACTTGTCATTTCCAAGTCTTGCTGCATATCAACATGAGCTGCTTCAATGTCTGAGGCGTTGCGAATGGTGCTGAACATTATGCAGTCATCAGTGTACATCCTCACTTAGGATGATGGGAAGATCATTGAGAAAACAGCTGAAGATAGTTACCTCCTGATCACCTCTGTGATCCTCACAATCTCTGCTGCACTGTCCTACCGTGCTGCTTTTTGCTTCATCTTGCCATCTGCTCCACCTACCCTTCCCAATCCCCTCTCTCTCTTCATCTCTCTCACATATAAATAGCAATGGTGAGGAAGTGCTGCTGGGTGTGGTCATGAAAGGCTGTGTGTTGGAGTGGTGAGGTCGGAAATATTAGCACTGGTGTCAAATCAGCATTGTAATCCCCGAATCTGCATGCTTCCAGAACACCATCCTCATGCCATACAGTCCTCATGTGTCACTGACATGGTATCCATTTTGGTCTCATTGGAAATGTGTGTGGGCAAACACCTTTTACGTACTGAAACTGTAGCAGATTCACCAAAAGGACAGGAATTAATGAAAGAAAGTACTTCTGTCCCAACTTCTCAATGCACTTTATGATGTAATACGCAGCCATGAAGCCAAAAGAGGTTTTAGAGGTATTGTGTTTGATCTCAGCCGAGCGAAAAAGAAATGGCAATGATTGCACAACAGCCTTAAATCGAAGAGATAGCAAAATCAGCTAGAACTCCCAGTGATTTCCTCAAGGAAGTGTTGACATCAGGCAGGGGCATGATTCGATTGTGACCATGCTCCAAAAGTAACCAATACGTGATGGCCTGGCACAAACCCAAAGACTGTCTGTGATCGAAAGACAAAAAACAACAGCACCTCAGGAAAGGGGAACTGAGAAGAAAAAGAAAATGAGAGAAAGAATTTGCCAGCAAGGAGGAAGTAAACATGAAAATAAGGGCACCAGCTTTCTCCCACTTCGCAAGAGTCTTGAATCTGATTTGGCTGTTCACCTTAAAACTTAGATGGATGGTTTAGATAGGTGACACCAGTACAGATTCAGTTTAAACAGATGATGGCAGTAGAGGGTCAAGAATCATGAGAACTACAATGAAGAAACCTTTCAGTGATTTTTCTCACTTGTGATTTGGAGATGCCGGTTTTGGACTGGAGTGGACAAAGTTAAAAATCACACAACACCCGGTTATAGTCCAACAGGTTTAATTGGAAGCACTAGCTTTCAGAGCACTGCTCCTTCAATCAGGTGGCTGTCACAACCATCTAATGAAGGAGCGTTGCTCCGAAAGCTAGTGCTTCCAATTCAACCTTTTGGACTATAACCTGGTGTTGTGTGATTTTTAACTTCTCAATGTGGCTTTAATCTACGTTCACATTTCAGGGGGTTCAGCTCCACATAGCACTAATTGACATGACTTTTGTTTTGTTTCCATCTTATGCTGTGCCTCTGTAGGGAATATGGGCCACCTCCATCAGTTTGCAATGGCTGGCTTAATGGTCAATGAGTCAAAATCAATGGCTGACATGTTCTTGCTAAGGGAAGGCACTCTGGCACTTGCCTAACTTCCAACCAGAAAACAGAAATATTTAGATTTTACCCACCTGTAAAATGTTTGAAAGTCCAAGGTGTGATTACTTGGGTAGTCCTGAGTGTGCATTCTATCCTGAACATAAACATCAGAAATTCATTTGGAGGATGTGGATGTCACTGACTAGGCCAGTGGCAATTAAGATTCAACTACGTTGCTGTGTGTCTGGAGTCACATGTCAGCCAGACCAGGTAAAAATGCCAGATTTACTTCCCCAAAGAGCATTAGTGAACCAGTTGGGATTTTACAAAAATTCACGGTGATTACATGATAACCATTAGACCAGTAATTTATTCCAGATTTTTATTGAATTCAAATTTCAGCATCTGCCAAGATAGGATTTAAACCCAGGTCTTCAGAATATTAGCTAAGGATTTGTGTCTATTTTGGCAATGATCCCTATGTCTCTACCTCCCCTTTAGGGGTTTCTAGCTATACAGCTGTACCCATGGCCAGGAGCATGCTGGTGAATAGCCACATTCCTGGCCGCAGTAAAATTGGCTTTATTCTTTGAGCCTGAAAGAAGAACAAATAAAGTTCAGAGCAAGTTACCCACTGTAGGCCTAGATTAATTCACTAAGTAACACACATAGACACAACTGCTTTTATGAGAGCAATATCACAGTCTAAATGCAAAATTTAGGCAATCTTTCTGATACCTTGAGTAACTTGCATCTTCTATAGACTCTGATTTGGAGTTCAGTTCCTACATCTGAAGACTACTTTGTGTAAATATAGTTATTTCACTCAATGGTTTAGATATGTTATGATACACCTCTGGGACAAGCTCTTGAACCTGGACCTCCTGCAAAGAGACATCCGGTTAATATATTGATGTTTTCCTCATCAACATGTTCCAGAAGATGATATTGTAGGTGGTATTTGAATCTAGTCTTCCTGAGCCAGAGGTAGGGGCAATGTCACAGTGCCACTACAGCCAACAACACACCCCTACCCCTCCTACCCGTTAATGTATAAATATTGGGAGTTCATTGTGTTCAGATGATGGGTGTGAACTGGAGACTCAGTGCGGGCATATGTGGGAGGGAAAGGAAGGGGCTTTTGTGCTGCTCCTACCTGTGATTCTGACCTCCTGTCCCATCTATTTTGGAGGTGGTATCAGAAAAGTGTCCTAAAGGATCGATTCAAAATACTTTCACAGGCCCAATGGTGGTGGTCATTATGTCTGAGCCAGAGGTCCAAGTTCAAATATCACCTGCTTCAGAAATGTATCAGAACAAGTTGAAAACATTAATATAGGGCGATATTGTAGCGTCACTAACCTGAAGGTTTGGGTTCTAGTCCGATCTGCCACACAACATTTCCAAAGAGGTTAATTCAAAATAATTCTTTTGTAGGAGCAGGCTGGAGGAAGTCCTGGCGATGCAGGGTTGTTATCTCTAACTGTGGGTTCAGATCGCCTGGTGATGTATTACAGCAAAAATAATTCTTTTTGTTTAAAAGGGAGCTCTTTTGGTTGTGGTGCGTCACGTTAATGCTGCAAAGCCAGAAACCCTGCATTCGAATCTCAGTCCAGAATTTTGTAGCCAACACAATGTGTTCACATTGAGGTCAAACATAATGATGATGTTTTCGCTATCAAGACATAGAAGTAGGCCGTCCAACCTAGCAAATCTGCTCCACCATTCAATGAGATCATGGCTGATCTGATAATCCTCAATTCCACTTTCCTGCCTATTCCCCATAACCTTTAATTCCCTTTACTGATTAAAAGTCTCAGCCTTGAATCTCCTGAATGACAATGCCTCTGCAGCTCTCTGTGGGTAAGAATTCCACAGATTAAAACCCTCCGAGAGAGGAATTTCCTCCTTCTGATATGCCTCCAGCAGACACTCAGAGGAGAGCGTCTTCTGGTTAAGTCAAGCTTGACGTAGCGTAGCAGAGCCCAAGCTATGCTGTCAGATTCAAGACCATTTGGGAAAAGGTTGGCTTTCGAAATGAATGTAAGTGTGTAGATTTTCAGCCTCTCCAGATCTGTGGTGGGGAAGAAGAATTATACAAGGTAAAAATCCTTCACTATTTGGTTCCTGTTCCCTGTGAGTGTGGTGTACTGTTTCCTCAGTAGAGAAGCAATTCATGCAATTACTTTCCCTAATGCTTCACGCAGTCTGCTGCAAAAGGAACAGAAGAGAACGAACAATAGACATGATCTGAATGTCAGACTGATCCACCCATTGCCCAGCCTTCCTCCTGTACTGGAAATAATCATATTGAGGTGGAGGGAATTGCCGTGGGAAGCAACACTTCAGGTTTTCAGGAGAAAAAAATCTGAGCAGAGAAAAGACCTTACACGATGGACAAATCTGGGAAACCCTGTGTACCACAATACTGTGTGGGTGGAAGGCTATTTCTTGTGGTTGATACTCTATATTAGTATGAGGAACTGGGTGTGGTTTTCTACCTTGGAACACCTGACAAGACTATGAAGCTATTTCCAGCACAATAGCCAGCTTCTGATGAAGTACTGTAAACATCGCAACAGCTTACTGGCACCTGACTCACCTTGCGTGGCACATAGCGCCACAGTCCTTTGTCCACTAAAATTTCCACAGTTATATCCATTCAAGAACATAGTTTAAAAATCGCTGTTGGTGTATTGCATGAAGTAATGAAAGATCTGTTGCTGATATGTTTATGTTGCACAAACCAATGTCAACAATTTCCACAGAAGCCTCAAATTATTAGTTAGGCATTGACATGTTCCATGTTCTTCTGTTGTACCAATACAGAAAAATATTCTTAGTCATTGACCCCCCCCGCAACCCCACCCCACCCCCGCCAACAAACCATCCAGTGTGGAAACAGGTCATTTGGGCTGTAGAATCCATACCGAACCTCTGAACAGCATCCCACCCAGACCCACCCATCCACGTAACCCTGCATTTTCCACAGCCAATCTACCTAGACACTACAGACAAATTAGCATGGCCATTGCACCTAACTTGCACATCTCTGTGACTGTGGGAGCACCCAGAGGAAACTCTCACAGATATGAGGCGAATGTGCAAACTCCGCACAGACAGTCACCTCAAGGGTAGAGTTGAACCTGGATCCCAGGCACTGTGTGAGACAGCAGTGCTCACCACTCAGCTACGTGCTGTCCCTTTAAATATGACCCAAACAGTTATAATGTTTAGAAGAATTTAATGTCATTATCCAGCCAGACATGTCGTTAAAATGACATTAGTCTGCAAAGATATCAAGTAACTTTTGTCTAAGGTTGACTCATTTATCTTTCCTGATGAAGGGCTTTTGCCTGAAATATCGATTCTCCTGCTCTTCGGATGCTGCCTGACCTGCTGTGCTTTTCCAGCGCCACTTTAATCTAGACTCTGGTTTCCAGCACCTGCAGTCCACATTTTTGCCTCATTTATCTTTTTAATTTCTCTGCATAACAACAGCTCCTGCATAATTATTTACCAAACCATGGCAAGGTGGCAGGAATTTGTTTACAGCGGGTCAGACAAGGAGACAAACTCCAAGTTTACCTCAGCTGGAATAAGGATTTCACCCCATACTGATGCTGTTTATCTAATCCCTACACCAGCTGCATAGCCCACTGAGCTAACCAATTCCCCTATTTATTTGTAATGATATATTTCAATTCTCTTACAATCAAATCACAATCTAATAATAACGTCAAATATGTAAATTAGACCATAAGACCATAAGGAGAAAGTGACGACTGCAGCTGCTAGAGATCAGAGTCAAAACATGTGGTGCTGGAAAAGCTCAGCCAGTCAGGCAGCATCCGAGGAGCAGGAGGGCCGATGTTTCGAGCATAAGCTCTTCATCAGGAATAAGACCATAAGACATTGGAGCAGGAATTAGGCCATTCAGCCCATTGAGTCTGCTCCTCCATTCGATCATGGCTGATACGTTTCTCAAACACATTCTCCCACTTTCTCCCCATAAACCTTGATCCCCTTAACACTCAAGAATCTATATCCATCTTAAATATACTCAATGACCCAAGTCAAGAAAAACATGAGAAGCATGCAATTTTTTAAAAATTTCACAATATTAGTTCCTCAATCTGATTATAGCTAGCCAGACGAACTTTGTGCTAACTAGCAATTGATTCCTGTTGCAGATTGCAATGAATAAGCATCCCACTAAACCTTCCTTCCTGCTTTTGGAGGATGCATAATGAGGTTGTGACTGAAACATTTGAACTTTCTGAGTGAAGCCCAAAAATGCCAGTTAATGTTTGGCAATTGTTGAATTGAGAAATGTTTTGTTCTTGTTGGTGCCCAAGTAAGAGAAATTGACTCCTCCTCAAGTATGGCCAGGGTTTCTGCTTGTTTCTTCACTGACACCTCACTTCTGAAGACATAACTTGACTTCACTTTGAAACAAAAATGGAATTTCTTCAAAATGATGTGGATCCATTCTTAGTTCTATTATCTTGTGCCCCACCCATTGTTTAATTTAATTCAGTTCTGAGGGAATGCTGCATTGTCAGAGATACTAGTCTGTAGAGGGAACATAAGTCAACAGCTTTATCAGAAGGGTTTTTCAAGATCCCATGGCAATATACAAGAGGAGCAAGGTTTATCCCAGCTTCTTCGTGTAGTAGAAGTGCTTCTCATGTTTCTTTATTTTTGGTTCTACTTAATTATGATTATCACGCTGAAATTGTTGCGTTCTAATGCACAGTAAATTGGGAACAAAATGCCAAATTAAGAATAAGAGATCAGATTCAACCCAGATCAGTTTAACTAAAATTATTTCTTTTAATTCATTGATGGTAAGTGGGCATCACTGGAGAGACCACCATTTTGTGTCCATTCCTAATTACTGAGAGGGAAGATGAAAGTCAGCCACATTGCTGTGGGACTGGAGTCACATGTAGAGCAGATCAGGTAATGATGGCCGGTTTCCTTCTTAAAAGGGCATTAGCAGGTTTCTCCCCAAAAACTTGACAAAAGTTTCATGGTCATCATTGTACTCTCAACTTCTGATTTTTCCTTTATTGAGTTCAAATTCTGACATCTGCCATGGCAAATGTCAAGAACACAATCTGGGTCCTGAGATTTATAGTCAAGTGATAATACCACTATGGCACCACTTCTCCTTGCTGTGAGTGGGATAACTGATATCACCACAACATTTCTTTGGCTATTTTTCTCTGAAACTGAATTAATTAAACTCTTAGATTGCTAAACAATGTGAACTTTTTTTACAACTTGATAGGTTGTGTGTTTAGTCATTCCTCATGTAGCTGGCTTTGTTTCTTTAAAAAAGTACAAATAACTCCAAACAATCATTTAACTGATTAATAGAACCTGAAGTGTACACAAGAATAAGAAATAGAAGAAGTTAGTTTGGCCTGAAAGGATTAAATAGTTTTAGTTAACAGGGGTTTCAGTCAGAATAACGTATGACCAATGCTGAAGAATAGCAGATCTATAGAGGCAAGACATGGATCAAGACTAGAACAAAACATAAAATGGGCTTTGGGGAGGGAATCTGTAATTGGATCAGACTGCTCTACACCAACATTGTCACTGCAGTCTCAATCAATGGGTGGGAATCAGATAGCTTCTCAGTCAGATTTGGAGTCAGGCAGGGCTGCCCTCTCTCTCCTGCCTTGTTTGTGTGCTGCATAGAGCCATTTGCCAAATCCATCAGGAAGGATGCAAGCCTGAGAGGGGTGACTATTCCTGGCAGCGGGGACCTGCAGGTTAGGGCCTTCCTGTACGTGGATGATGTCGCCGTTTTCTGCTCGGATCTGATGTCCGTGCACAGACTCTTGTGAGTATGTGACCAGTTCGAATGGGCCTCAGGGGCCAAGGTAAACCGAGGCAAGAGTGAGGCCATGCTCTTCGGTAATTGGGCTGACCAATCCTTCATCCCCTTCACCGTCAGGACTGATCACCTGAAGGTGCTGGGTACTTCGTTCGGAGGGGCTGGGACGTGCGCCAAGTTTTGGAGGAAGCGTATCAAGAAAGTGAGGTAGAAACTGGGCAGATAGAAGCTACGGTCACTCTCCATCGCGGGTAAAAACCTGGTCATCAGGTGTGAGGCACTGTCAGTGTTGTTATATGTGTCACAGGTTTGACCTATTCTGTGCCGTCGCAGTCACCCAGACCATCTTCCATTTTATATGGAGATCAAAGATGGCCAGGGTCCAAAGGGACTCAATGTACAAAGCTCTGGGCAATGGGGGAAAAAACACACCAAGTGCCACCTTCACCCTGATGGCCACCTTTGTGTGTGGCTGCATCAAGCTGTGCGTGGATCCCCGGTACGCAAACACCAAGTGTCACTACGTACTGAGGTTTTACCTGTCCCCGGTGTTGCGAAGGACGGGCCTGGCTTCGCTGCCGCGGAACGCTCCAAGTAGTTGGACCGTTCCATATCACCCGTCCTTCATAGAGAAATTTATGAAGAAAAGCACCTATGACCACAAGTCCATTAGGAAGTGGTCAGCACGTAGTGTCCTTGAGACCCTTCGGGAAAAGGAGAGGGCGGATCCTGTCGAGCAGTTCCTTGGGCAGACTGTCAAAGCCATTTGGCAGAATGCCTCATCGCCAGACCTTTCCAACAAGCACCAAGACATGGCTTGGCTGGTGGTGAGAAGGGCTCTGCCTGTGAGGTCCTTTATGCACGCCTGGACTCTCTGCCGCACCGCATGCTGCCCTCGAAGCGGCTGCGGGGGGGATAAGACTGTCACACACCTCCTTCTGGAATGTGCTGAAAATGTGTTGCTGGAAAAACACAGCAGGTCAGGCCGCATCCAAGGAGCAGGAGAATCAACGTTTTGGGCATGAGCCCGAAGAAGGGCTCATGCCCGAAACGTCGATTCTCCTGCTCCTTGGATGCTGCCTGACCTGCTGTGCTTTTCCAGCAACACATTTTCAGCTCTGATCTCCAGCATCTGCAGTCCTCACTTTCTCCTTCTTGAATGTGCCTACACAAAGGAAGTCTGGAAACGAATGCAGTGGTGTTTGTCAAGGTTCGTCCCGAGCAGCACCGTGACGCGGGACTCCGTGCTCTATGGCCTGTACCCCGGAACACACACCGAGACGAACATCAACTGTGCCTGGAGGATCATCAACTTGGTGAAGGACGTTCTTTGGTCTGTCCAAAACCTGTTGATCTTCCAGCTGAAGGAGCTGATCCCGACTGGCACATTCCAAGGTCCAGGACTACATTTTGAGGGACGTGCTGAAGCTTGGGGCAGCTGCTGCCAAGGTGTGGTGGGGAAAGACCACCGTGTAACATCTGCCTGCCTAAGAACAGGGGGCCCACGCAGTAAGTGGGCTCCGCTGACGCCTCAGCTAAATATATGGATGGTCAATGTACAGACCTGTATATATGAATGATTACTGGATCTCTGTATGCAAAGAAATGGAATGTTCACGTATGTATGGCATGACCAATTGTACAGATCATCAAAATATTTTATGAATAAAGTATATTTTTGAAATTAAAAAAAGGCTCATTCAGGGTATGGGTGACTGAAACAAAGAAGCTGCCTGGACTGCACGATCAGCATGACAAGAAGGATTTCGGATGAATATACAAACAATGCCTAATGTACTGCAGGAACTAAATAAACTGGCGTTGAGATATGATTGTGAATTGAAAGATTAGTATTAAAGAAGTGTATGTGCGTGGACCTAAAATGTATATAAGGAATGAGCACTTACGGCTTGTCCACGTATGATCATAAATTACCAAAAGCTGACACTCCTTGCATACACTTGAACAAGTGAATACATCTTTTCCTGAATCTCTGAGTTGTTTGCCAAGTTCCACTATAATAGGTTCTTTGGGAATACTCAGCTTTCAACAAATTATAACAAATCTAAAACCCCAATTCCCCCAACCTGCACTATCCTCTAATTCCCT
The DNA here is from genome assembly GCF_004010195.1 of Chiloscyllium plagiosum. NCBI lineage: Eukaryota > Metazoa > Chordata > Chondrichthyes > Orectolobiformes > Hemiscylliidae > Chiloscyllium > Chiloscyllium plagiosum. The sequence continues at coordinate 20,891,652 of NC_057739.1, forward strand.
TAGTTCCTGTAAATCTACTCCCCTTGACTGTGAATGCACTCCCCTTTAGGATCTAGAATGCTGTAAAATTGCAACTCTGTGAGAGAAGAAACTTCTCCTCACCTCAAACCTAAATGAATCACCCTGTATTTTGAAACTCATAATTAATGGATTCTGAGAATTCCTTCTATTTTGATGAATGAGCTTAATTTGGTCCTTTATTGTCCTCTTACTATTAACATTTATTTACATGTTACCTTAAGCATAGAATAACACACAAGGTGATTTATCAGAACACTTTGAAATAATGAATCAGACAGGAAAAGATGCAAGGAATTATTATTACAAGTAACCAAAACCTTGTTCAAAGTAGAGTTTATGGTTTATTGCAATTAAAATGATTTGTGAATATGTTATCTTATAACGTAAGATAACTGTAATAGAAAGGAACAATATGTGGGTTTGAAGCAAAATCATACCGGCAATAACGAAAATGCCTGGAACGTGTTCCTGAACTCTTGCTAAGATACCAACAGAAACAGACAGAGCCAAAAGTTCAGGATAATATTTTGTTACTGGTAATTAGTGATATCATTAGAGACTGTGCCATCAATGTAATTTTACCAGGCCCTGAGCCAGACCCAGAGGATTCTAAGTACTGAAAGGGTTTCCATGAGAAAAAAATCCCACTAAGGAGTTGTTATGTTGAAGGACAATCCACTATCATTGCTATCAAGGGAACCTTGGGGGGCAACTTTTTTACACAGAGAGTGGAACACACATGGAATGAGCTGCTAGCAGAAGTGGCTGAGGCAGGAACATTAACAAAGAAGCATTTGGACAAATACATGGATAGGAAAGGTTTAGAAGAATATGGGCCAAGTGCAGGGAAATGAGGATAGTGTAAATGGACATTTTGATCGGCATGGACTAGTTTGGGCCAAAGGGCCTGTCTCCGTGCTGAAGGATTCTATGACTCTATAAGTAAACTTGAAGAAGACTTTCATCATACATTTTGAGTAAGTGGTTTTAGTGCTAGACATAAATTAAAGTATGTGGATTAATTTTATTATTAAATAGTTGTATCAAGGAATGTAGAACCACAGAGTGTGAAAAAAGGTACAGATTAGGCATGATCTAATTGAAAGGCAGAGCAAGTTTGAGGAAGGACATTGGTTAGGCCACTGTTGGAATATTGCATGCAATTCTGGCCTCCTTCCTATTGGAAAGATGTTGTGAAACTTGAAAGGGTTCAGAAAAAATTTACAAGCATGTTGCCAGGGTTGGAGGATTTGAGCTATAGGGAGAGGCTGAACATGCTGGGGCTGTTTTCCCTGGAGCGTCGGAGGCTGAGAGGTGACCTTATAGAGGTTTACAAAATTATGAGGGGCATGGATCGGGTAAATAGACAAAGTCTTTTCCCTGGGGTCAGGGAGTCCAGAACGAGAGGGCATAGGTTTAGGGTGAGAGGGGAAAGATATAAAAGAGACCTAAGGGGCAACTTTTTCACGCAGAGGGTGGTATGGGTATGGAATGAGCTGCTAGAGACAGTGGTGGAGGCTGGTACAATTGCAACATTTAAGAGGCATTTGGATGGGTATATGAATAGGAAGGGTTTGGAGGGATATGGGCCGGGTGCTGGCAGGTGGGACTAGATTGGGTTTGGATATCTGGTCGGCATGGACGGGTTGGACCGAAGGATCTGTTTCCATGCTGTACATCTCTATGACTCTATGACTCTATAACTAATTAGCTATGCTGACATTTCTAAACCCTACAGCACATTTCAAAAGTGCCGTCTCATATTTTGCATGTAGCCAAATAATTGTCTTGCGAAACCAGGAACATAAAGTTGCACAATGTACAAATTCTGTAAGGCACTGACGAGTTCACAGGTATCCAGCACTTTCCTTTTACATGCAGCACTTATGCTCCCAGTTCAGTTTCTGCAGCTGTCAGTAAAAGTAAAACCATAAGTGGAAGGATGCCAAAAACAAACTCTGCCCACCCAGTTCCCACTACTGGAAAATTTTACCAGGTGGATTCTTTTACCTAACCTAATAGATAATCAGAAAATGCAACTTGTGTCAGCTTAGTTAAACCATCTTCCTGAAGTGTTCTTATGAAATTCAGGACATCAGTTCCTTCTCGTATAATTTAATGGTTTCAACATTAGGATTGTGTTCTGCAGGCTGAACATTGGAGAGAACATGATTGGTTCATTGTTGGAGGCTATAGGACAGTATGACATGGTGGCAGAAGTAAGCCATTTAGCCCATTGAGTCTGCTTTGCCATTCAGTGTGATTATGACTGATCTGATCATACTCACTCCGGTGTCTCTCTGCATAACCCTCAATCCTGTTGCTGATTAAAAAAATGTTTATCTGAGCATTGAATATAATTGATGTTCCAACCTCTGGAATAAAATATTCCATCCTCTGAGAAAAGAAATTCCCCCTTATCTCTGTCTTAAATGGGTGACACCATATGCCCTCCGATAATAGATTCTCCTTCAAGGAGAAACAATTTTTTCACAACTATCCTGTCAATTCTTTTCAGAATCTTGCATATTTCAATAAGGTCACCTCTTACTCATTCAAACTCCAAAGAATACAGACCCAACCTACTCACCTTCACCTCATAAGGTAGTCCCTCCATACCCATCATCCTAGTCAACCTTCTCTGGACTACATCTGATGTCCTTAGATAACAGGGCAAAAACTGTCCACAACTTTCCAGCTGTGGTCTGACTGGTGTTTTGTACAGGTTTAGCAACTCATCTCTATATTTATGCTCCAAACCTTTGAAATCAAAGCCAACATTTCATTTGCCTTCCCTATTGTCTGCTGAATGTTTGTACTAGCTTTTTGTGATTTACACATAAGGATTCCCAAATCCCTCTACGTTGTAGCTTTTTATAGTCCTCCTCCATTTAAATAATATTCTGCTCCTCCATTCTTCTTTCCAAAGTGTATTACCTCACATTTCCCAATGTTATATTCCATCTGCCAAATCTTTGCCCACATGCTTAACTTGTCTATAATTCTTCTGTAGACTTTTTATGTCACCCTCATTGCCTGCCTTCCCACCTGATTTTGTGCCATCTGTAAACTTTGCTAAAGTACATTTACTTTCCTCATCCAAATCATTAACGTATGTTGTAAATAATTGTGGTGCAAGCACTGATCCCTATGGCACTCCATTAATTACATGTGGCCATCCAGAAAATGCCATTCCCCCCCCCCCCCCCCCCCCCCCCCTTTGTCTCAACTCTTCTCTATTAGTTAATATGCTATCTCCAACACCATGGGCTCTTACCTTATTAAGTAACCTATTTTTTGGTACCTTATCAAATACCATCTATAAATCCAAATATATTACAACTGCTACTTCTGCTTTTTCAATCCTGCTTGTTACTTCTTCAAAAAATTATAATTAATTGGTCAGGAATAATTTCTCTTGTGTGCAGCCATGCTGACTCTGCTTTACCTGTCACATTCTCAGCCACTTTCTCCCTAGCCCCACCCCCCTCCCATTTATCTCTCAGCACCCCGGCCCACAAGCCTCATTCCTGATGAAGGGCTTATGCGTCGATTCTCCTACAACTCGGGGATGCTGTGTGCTTTTCCAGCACAGCACATTCTCGACTCTAATCGCCAGTATCTGCAGTCCTCACTTTCTCCTGACTCTGCTTTACCACATTATATATTTCTAGATGAACTGCTATTGCATTCCTTATAGCAGATTCTAACATTTTCCAAATAAGAGATGTTAAGCTAATTGGCCTCCTGTTCTCTGTTTTTTTTTGTCTCCCTCCCCTTTTAAATAAAGGTGTTACATTGGCAGTTTTCTAATCCTCTTCGACATTTTCACATTCTAATGATTCTTGGAAGATTACTTCCAATGCAGTTACTAACTCTGTAGCTACTTCAATTAAATTTCCTGGGATGCATCCCATCAGGTCATATCAGGGAAGAAGACATTGGGCAGTAGTAGTGTACAGACCCTCAAACAGTAGTCACTCTATCAGAAAGGTCATAAATCAACAAATAATAGGAATATTTGAAAATAATACAACAATAATTAATTGACTTTAATTGTTGTGTTGATTGGGTTAATGAAATGGGAAATGGTAGTTATGAAAACAAAATCATAGATGCATCAAGGATAGTTTCCCAGGGCAAGATGTTATGATGCCAACCAGGAAGTTGGCTATCTTGGACCTGGTATTAAGGCAGGTTTGTCAAATGACCTCAGAGTAATAGATCCCCTAAGAAGTAGTGGTCATAATATAGTGGAATTTAATATTTAGTTTGAGAGTAAGAAATGTTGGTTGAAAAAGCTGTGTTTAATTTAAATAAAGGGAACTACAATGAAATAAGGATAGAGTTAGCTGAACTGAACTGGCCAGACATGAGCAGGAATGACAGTAAGCAGGTGGAGGCAGACATTGAAAGATGTAATTCCTGATCTCAGCAAAAACATATTCCAGTGAGGAAGAAAAATTCCAACCGAAGGATAAACCAACCACAGCTAACCAAGGAAGCTAAGGAATGTATTAATTTGAAAGGAAAACATATAAAGAGGCCAAAGTAACAGCTTCAAAGACTGGGATAAATTCAGAATCCAGCAAAGGGGAGCTAAAAATTTAATAAAGGCAAAGAAAGTAAACTAGGGCAAACAAGCAGGGAGTATAAAAACTGACAGTAAGAGCTTCTTTTAATATATAAAAAAAGAAGAAAGAGGTCAGAGTGAACCTAGGCCTCTTTGAATGAATCTGGGGGCATGGTTTTAGGCAATAAGGAGATGGCTGAGAAATTAAACAGATAATTTGGATCAGTCATTATGATGGAAGGTACTTTGAACATCCTTGTTCTGGATCAGTGGTGCTGGAAGAGCACAGCAATTCAGGCAGCATCCGATTTTTACCACTTTGAACATCCTGTTAATTCTAAAAAATACAGGAAGGAATTAATACCATCACAATCACTAAAGAAGCAGTATTAGATTAATTAATAGGGCTAAAAGCAGGTAAGTCCCCTGGCCCTCATAGCTTTCATCCTAGGAACCTGAAAGGGGTGATTCATTACTTAGTGGATGAGTTGGTTTTAATTTTCCAACAATCATTGGATTCTGAAGAAATACCAAAGCATTGGAAAACTGCTAATGTGACATCCATATTCAAAAGGGTGAGGGGCAAAAAGCAGGTAACTCTAGGCCAATTAGCCTAACATTTATTGTTAGAATAATATTAGAATCAATTATTAAGGAAGTAATAGCAAAACATTTGAGAAATCATAATCTAATCAAGTAGAGTCAGCATGGTTTAATGAAAGAGAAATCATGTCTGACTAATTTATTGGAGTTTTTCGAGGAAGTCTCAACCAGAATGGATAAAAGGGAACCAGCTGGTGTGTTGTACTTAGACCTCCAGAAGGCATACAACAAAATAGCTCACAAGGGTTAAATCATAAGATAAAACCTCACTGTATTAGAGGAGGTGTATTGGTTTAGATAGAGAATTGACTCATGGGTAGAAAACAGTGAGGGGGGATACAGGGTGACCCATGACTAGTGAGGTTTCACAGGGATCAAAGCTGAAACTGCAACTAACCACAATATATGTATATTAAAGACTTAGTGGAAGGAAATGAATGTACTGTAGACAAATTTGCAGACAATATAAAAATAAGTGGAAATGCAGGTTGCAAGAGGGATGCAAACAGTTTACAGAGAGATATTGATAAGTTAAGTAAGTGAACAAAAAGTTGGTAAATGGAGTATAGTGAGGGAGAATGTGACATTGTTCACTTTGGAGAGGAGAGCAAAAGAACAGAATGTTATTTAAGTGGAGAAAAACTGCAGAAAACTGTAACATAAAGGGACCGGGAGATACTTGTACATGAAACACAGAAATTTAACACATAGGTGCAGCAGGTAATCAAGAAGGCTAATGGAATGTTTGCCTTTATTTCAAGAGGGTTGAAGTATAAGATTAGAGAGGTTTTATTGAAACTGTACAAGGTGAGACCATATCTGGAGCACTGTGAGTGGCTTCCCTTATTTAAAGAATGATATAATTTCATTGGAAGCAGTTAACTAGTGTAATCCCTGGTAAGGGGGATTGTCTTATGTGCAAAGACTAAATGGATTGGGACTCTGTTGGAGTTTATAAGAATGAGAGGTGATTGCATTGAAACATATGGGATTCTTAAGGGGCTTGACAGGGTAAATGCTGAGAAGATAGTTCCCCTCATGGGATAGGATTAGAGGGCATAGTCATGGAATAAAGGGGTGCCCAGTTAAGACTGAGATAAGGAGATTTTCTTCTCTTAGTTGAGAGTATTTGAAACTCCTTGTTGCAGAGAGCTATGGGGGCAAGTCTTTGTGCATATTTAAGGTTGAGGTAGATAGATTCTTGATCAGTAGAGTTATGGGGAAAGGGCAGGAAAACGGGTGTGAAGAATGTTCGATTATCCATGATCCTATTGAATGGCAGAGCTGGCTCAAGAGGCCAAATGGCCTACTCCTCTTCCTATTTTTTATGGTCTTGTGATCTTAATGTGATCTTAATTCTATAGCCCTCAAAAAGTCAAGGGAGTTGATCAGATTCTCTCCTTCAGAATCAATTTTGACTGCTGCTTATTTAGCTATTATTGTACAGATGTTTCTTAGTTTTATTACTAATGATCAAATCCATTATTTGACTGCAGATTAAAACCGAGGCTAACAAAGCTATAGTAACTTGGGTTTGTTTTGTTGCTCTACTAGCAAATAGATGTTATGTTAACTTGTTTGTAATTTACCAGAATCTCCTCAATATTCTTTGATTCTCATGTCAATCATCAAAGTTTAATAAATTCCAAACTCTATTATACTTGGAAGTATAAACAGTATAAGCAGTAACGTTCAGCCTTGTAAGTTTGTTTTGTTCTGAGCCCTTCCAATTTAACCAAGATCTTCATTTAACTTGTATTTAAATTATTAATTGTAGTTGGATTATTGTTATTTAGGGAGGCATGCTGCTGATATTTTGTATAATGAATAGTTGGCAGAAACAATCATTAGTTAATTATCCAATGTTCTTCCTCAGGTTCAGTTGGGTAGATACATTCATTATCGTCATCTTTCCAAACTACCGTTTCAGTGCTACTTGGTGATAATACATTTGATTTTCTTAAGTTTCTATTTTTTGGAGAAACAAAACTTGATTACTTCTTTATCTCATTTCTGATTGGACTGAAAAATCTTTAGCTGACTCAATCTTTCCTTCTCAGGTGAGGTTGAACTAATTTTGAAACAAAGCCCCACCCTAACAATTTGCTGAAGCTGCTTCCTCATTACTTTTAAAATGACTTTTAAAATAAAGTTGATACATGCAAACACAAGTTTTAAGCATTTGCAAATCATTCAGTAGAATAAACATAATGGAAATGGATTCAAAGGATAAAGATTCCACAACTTGTATTTTAACAGAGAAAAAACACATACTACACTTGGCATCATGTGTTAGTGCATAATCTTCTTACAAAGATAAAAAATGCCAAGCTGACATGTATAATTCTCCTTTCTTTGCTTGCCTATAAGTGATTACTATGTCGTATGTAAAATGAATGGGGATAGGAAGCACAGAAGCCATGTTGAAAGATAATAGATAAAACAGAGGGAATAGGTGTAAAGAGGATTATTTAAATTAGATTAGATGATTAGATTCCCTACAATGTGGAAACAGGCTCTTCGGCCAAACTAGTCCACACCGACCCTCCGAAGAGTAACCCACCCAGACCCATTCCCCCTGATTAATGCACCTAACTCTATGGGCAATTTAGCATGACCAATTCACCTAACCTGCACATCTTTGGATTGTGGGAGGAAACCGGAGCACCCGGAGAAAACCCACGCAGACACGGGGAGAACGTGCAAACTCCACACAGACAGTCGCCCGAGGCTGGAATCAAACCCGGGTCCATGGCGCTGTGAGGCAGTAGTGCTAACCACTGAAAAAAAAAGTTGATTATTAGAAGCTTAGACCATTTTTGAATATGACCATTCCATAGTCACTGTGCCCTAAATCAGATTATTTATATTGTATGAAATCAGAATGTTGAACCACTCAGAGTGTCATTGCCTTTCCAAACAGCTCCTCATTTGATGTCCCAATGCAGTCATTTTCTAGAAAAAGTGTGAATAGTTGTTGAGAGACTTCGTTTATTTCTGAGTTCCCTAGTAAAGGATGCTGAAAACAGTTATAGAGGCCCAGCTGCTGCCTTGACTAAGGATAAAGACAGACTGCCAACTAATTTTGTGATATTTGGAATTACATAGCATAATACTATGTGTAGTTTTGCCTTTTTAAAGTAATTATTGCTATTTTTGCCAGTTGTGAATACAATATATTGTGTTCTTCTGAATGGTGAAGCAAATAAAAATAGTATTTTGAAACTTATTTTGGTATATTTTATTGCATGCCTAAGTATTCATATTCACATATGAATTTATAAATAATGAACAGGTATAGGCCATTCAGCCCCTCAACTTTTTCATGCTGTTTAATGACTATTCTATATTGGTCTCAAATAAATGTTTTTGCCATTTTCACAATAACGTTCAATCCTTACCTATCAATATTCTATCTAACTCAGCCTTGAATAAATTCAATGATCCAACCTGAAATGTTGTCTGAACAAGTAAATTCCCCAGACTAACGACTTTCTGAGGGAAAAACACTTTCCTAGATCTTTGTCAGATGTGGGTGACCCTTATTTTTTAACTGCATTCCCTAATTTCATCTATAAGTGGAATCATCCTCACAGAACCTTGCCTTATCTCACAGAATCTAACCTGTTACATTTCTTCAGAATCTTATATATGAGTTCACCTCTCATTTATCTAAACTCCAACAGGCAAAAGCAAAACTCGGTCAGTTCTTTGTTATAACTCTTTTATCTGAGGAATCAATCAAGTGATCCTTCTCTGTTGCTAATTCGATTATTTTTTATTTCGCCAAAATCTAAGCAATACATAGGATGGAATCTCCTCAGCCCATGAACGATTTGGGCTATGGAATTGGATGAGAGAAGTGCCTTAGGGGAACAGTACATAGTTAATGAGGTAAGTTTGGAATGATAGCGTGTGAAAACCCATTAGGTCTCATGAAGAGACACTGTGCAGGGAACTTGACAAAAGTGCCACTTATCTTGTTTTTCTTAAGATTCAGCCTCATGATTCCCTTTAGAGTAGTTTCAGCAGCTTACTTGACTGTGGCAATGCTTGCAACAATATTGAATTCATTAGTTGCAAGGCAAGGCTGGCTGTTTTTCATTTAATTAAATAAAGACTTGCCCAACTTGAAATACTTAATTGACTGGTTGTAATTATCTGAGGTAATACTTTCTATTTATATTGTTGAAAAACAATTATTAAATCAAACAGTGCTGAAAATGTGTTGCTGGAAAAGCACAACAGGTCAGGCAGCATCCAAGGACCAGGAGAATCGACGTTTCGGGCATGAGCCCTTCTTCAGGAATGAGGAAAGTGTGCCAAGCAGGCTAAGATAAAAGGTAGGGAGGAAGGACTTGGGGGAGGGGTGTTGGAAATTTACTGCATCCACTGCACCCGACGTGGCCTCCTCTATATTGGGGAGACAGGCCACCTACTTGTGGAACGTTTCAGAGAACACCTCTGGGACACCCGGACCAACCAACCCAACCACCCCGTGGCTCAACACTTCAACTCCCCCTCCCACTCCACCAAGGACATGCAGGTCCTTGGACTCCTCCATCGCCAGACCATAGCAACACGACGGCTGGAGGAAGAGCGCCTCATCTTCCGCCTAGGAACCCTCCAACCACAAGGGATGAACTCAGATTTCTCCAGTTTCCTCATTTCCCCTCCCCCCACCTTGTCTCAGTCCCAACCCTCAAACTCAGCACCACCTTCCTAACCTGCAATCTTCTTCCTGACCTCTCCGCCCCCACCCCCACTCCGGCCTATCACTCTCACCTTAACCTCCTTCCACCTATCGCATTTCCAACGCCCCTCCCCCAAGTCCCTCCTCCCTACCTTTTATCTTAGCCTGCTTGGCACACTTTCCTCATTCCTGAAGAAGGGTTCATGCCCGAAACGTCGATTCTCCTGCTCCTTGGATGCTGCCTGACCTGCTGCGCTTTTTCAGCAACACATTTTCAGCTCTGATCCCCAGCATCTGCAGTCCTCACTTTCTCCTATTAAATCAAACAGTCAAACTAACTAAACCTCGCTCTTGCTAGTCACTCTAATTACCTGACAATTTTTAATCGTTAAGTTCTTTTTCTTACACATTGCATTTTATTATGATTATAATTCCCCACTTAAAGATTTTCATGTAATATTTGCACAATCAATGTTTTTCACATATCCCTTCCCTTCCAGGTTTGGAATGGATATTTGTGAAATTGGGGATTCTACTCATTAATTCTCTCCACGTATATGGAGGTGCCGGTGTTGGACTGGGGTGGACAAAGTTAAAAATCACACAACAGCAAGTTATAGTCCAACGGGTTTATTTGAAAGTACAGCGCTCCAAAAGCTTGCACTTTCAAATAAATCTGTTGGACTATAACCTGGTGTTCTGTGATTTTTAACTCTCTCTATGTAGACCTCAGTCACTGAACATGAACACTCAATTATCCAGGTGAGCTGTGTCTTGACTGGTCGAGCCCTTCCCTTAGCGTCACATAGTTTCTGTGTTCAAGTCCCATTCCAGGGTGTGAGTACAAGAATCAAGACTAATACTTCAGTGTAGTATTGACAGAGTGCTACATGCTTGAGAGAGCTGTCTTGGGGATGACCTGCTCAACCAAGAACCCATCTGCTTGATCAGGTGGATGTAACAGATCCAAAAGATTGTGAAGGAGAAGAGGGAAGTCCTGACCAATACTTAAAATCTACATCACTGAAACAAATTAGTTGGTCATTGTCACTTTGTTATTTGTAGGTATTTGCTGTATATGGATTGGCTGCTACATTTCCTACATATACTCATAGGAGATGAGCGTCACTGGTTGGCCAGTGTTTATTGCCCATCCCTAGTTGCCCTTGAGAAGGCGATGGTGAGCTGTGTTCTTGAACTGCTGCAGTTCATGTATGGTAGGCAAACCCAGGGTGATTCCCCTGCCTTGATAGCAATGGTTGAGTAAGGGATATGAAGTTGCAGACTGTGTTGGATTGCTGCCAAGAATGTTTTTAAAGTTTATGAGAATTGGAGTGAGGGTGCCTTCAAATGCCTGAATTGGATGGTGATCCTGCCTTCTGGCCTTTAAAGTCATCAATTGAGGAAAAAAAGACTGCTCGATGATTATTCACCATCCAGTGGTTGGCCGTGACTCCCAATTGACACCAATGCTGTCAATCTGACCCCAAAACCAAAATCCTGCTTGTGGTTTTATCTCCATGAAGAAACATGCATAAAAATTGCTTTGTCTTGTACTTGCACAGCACACAGACTGGTGTTGTTGAGAAAACTGGACTTTCTATGTTTAAAAATACATTGTATATCATCAATGGGATTAGTCTTGCAGTAAATAAAATCATGGAAAGCGATGTTGGGTGTCTTACCTCAACAAATTCTACAAATAGATATGTCAACTATTAATCTTATGTTATCTCGACAGCAAAGATTATTGATATTGGGAAAAATGAAACAATGAGGCGAAGGTGATCACTTTATTGGGTGATAATTGCCTGCACCAATACTTGATTTATATCCAACTTTTAACATGAAAAAAACCACCTCAACATCCCACATGAGCCTTGCACATTCTGGCAATGGTAAGGTTGCAATTCCAGCATCAGTTATGTGTACGCAACCGAGCAACTTGTGTTTGTACAGAGCATGTCTGAACAAAATTCAGTGTATAGAATCTGCAATCTTCCACTTTTAATGAAAATGTTGAGCTTCTGTATTATGCACAGGCAGTCAAGTTCACGTTTCTGGTGAAGTGGGCTTGGGGTTCAAAGGTCCAAGCAACGCAGAAATGTTTGCAAGTTAATACTTGCTGTCCTAATTTTTATTGCTTATTTAAAGTTTCTCTGCTGTAAATAGACGATCTGGAAGATGCATTTGCAGATGGGCAAGTACGGGGCAAGATTATTGAACAAATTTCCAAAATAAATGAGGATAAAGAAACATATTGTGGAAATATTTGGTAAACAACTTACAGAATTTTGACCAGAAGCACACATGGTGAGGTGTAATATTTTGATTGCACTGATCACACACTGTGTCATCTTCATATTATGTAATATTGGTGAGGTAGAAAACTATTGTTTCTTAACACCTGTTTTTGTTTGGAACAGATTCTTTCTAGGGAGACACACCTGTTAATTGTTTCAGTGGATCAAGATATGATGAATGTTTCTGAAAATAAGTGGCATGAGGTTCCTGCAGGCTTTCCAGCCACCACTTAGATCCCCATCACCTCCACAAGATTCTGCCCATGATGTCTCATTTACATAATCCAAATAGGAAACTACATCAATATCTTGCAATCCAAAATCATCTCCCTGTCTCTCCAATGACTGATCAATATTTGTAGTATTCACATTCACAGCCTGTCAATGTGATTCATTGTGAATCTGTGTTGAATTAGAAATTACCTTTTGTTCTCTGTGAAAGGATGATTTGACAATAGTTGCGACAAAATCTGGTGAAATTTTCTTGCATAAAGTGACCAAGAACATGGGGAAAGAATATACAGTCCACTTCAAAGCAGGAAAATGCATTGGCGATGTCAGACTAAATGGTGTTGCCACGTACCCTGAAGTTCTTAAAACAAATATGAATAATTGTAAATTATTGGTTTCAGTTTGAATTCATCTCTGAGTTAGAGTAATGAAGAATTTATAAGTTATGTCCAATCTGTATTTTACATTATTCAAAGTGTCTTAAAACCTCAAATGCACATCCATAATTTGACTTGGATGTTGAATGAATCAAAAGATAATGTTTAAAGTATAATAAAGGTTGCATAATTTTGAAAAACCAGTAAACTTCCTGCCAGTTAAACATTTTTTGAGCTGAGGTTCTGAAAATGCACGAAACTAAGCATTTGTTTCTGCTTTTTTGGAAGCAATCCATTTCTTTCTCTCCCACACAAGAATCACTTCTCTATTTTGGATACCTCAGTGCAACTAGCCTCAGGCACAGAACAGCCCTGAATCTTGAAAATTTGTTTATTTCAAGCGGAGGGACTCCTGCGGTTGGAGTCTTTGATCATTAGGCTGTCAGTTTGACTCGGTGACGGAGTGTTCAACTCTGAATCAGAAGGTCATAGTTCAAAACCCTCATTGGGACACCTAGGGATGAGATTCTGGATGTCAAGTTTGCATGCCTTTTTGAAATAGAGGTTGCATTTCACAATCCTGTCCTCGTACCAAAAAGCTGTGGTGCCTCATTTGTCTTGTTTTAGTGTGCAGCCAAGTACAATCTGGGTCACGAGTTGGCCTCGTGTTCAGATTGGGATATTGCAGTGTTCAAGGCTTGCACGTATTCAAGCCAGGCTCCAGCTTTCAAATGCAGCCGACATTATTCGCTGCACTGACTGAAAAGAATTGCTGCTTGATTCCCTTAATAATCAAAAACCCATCTATATCTGTCTGACCATTACACAATAATGTGGCTTCCACATTTGTTCTGCAGCAATAACTTCCACAGATTAACCATCCTTTGGCTGGAAAAAAAATTCCTCCTCATCTCCATTCTAAAAGATTATCCCATCACTCTGAGGCTAATGCCTTTGGGTCATAGTGTCTCCTACTACTGGAAACATCTTCTCCATGTCTACTCTATCCAGGCCCCTCCGTTTTCTGTAAGTTTCAATCAGATTCCCCCCTCATCCTTCTAAACTCCATGAAAGTGGAGTCCTCAACTGCTCCTCATATGACAAGCTCTTCATTTCTATGATCATTCTTATAAATCTCCTCTGCCTCCACCCCTCTCCCCCCACCCCACCCCAATCACTGTCTCCAAAGTCAGCACATCCTTCCTTACATACTGGGCCCCAAACTGCTTGCAATATTCCGAATGCACTTTGACCAGAGCGTTATACAACCTCAGCAGTACGTCTCTGCTCTTGCATTCTAGCCCTCTCAAAATGAATGCTAACATTACATTTGAGGAGAAAGTGAGGTCTGCAGATGCTGGAGATCAAAGTTGAAACTTTATTGCTGGAACAGCACAGCAGGTCAGGCAGCATCCAGGGAACAGGAGATTCGACGTTTCGGGCACAGGCCGAAGAAGGGCCTGTGCCCGAAACGTCGAATCTCCTGTTCCCTGGATGCTGCCTGACCTGCTGTGCTGTTCCAGCAATAAAGTTTCAACTAACATTACATTTGCCCTCCTAACTGCAAACGGAACCTGCATGTTAACCTTAAGAGAATCCTAAGTTCCTGGTGCTTCAGATTTCTGTAGCCTTTCTCCGTTTAGAAAATAGTTTATGCTTCCTACCAAAGTCCAAAACCTCAGTTTCCCACATTGTATTCCATCTGTCACTTCTGTGCCCACTCGCCTAGCCTGTCCAAGTACTTTTACAGCCTCCCTACTTCCTCAACACTACCTGTCCCTCCACCTGTCTTTATGTCATCTGCAAAGTTACCAATAGTGCCCTCAGCTCCTTCATCTAGACCATCAACATATAACATGAATAATTGTTGACCCAATACTGTCCCCTGTGGAACTCCACTCGTCACCAGCTGCCATCCTATTCATGCCAGCTCCTTGCCCCTTACACTATGGGTTCTTATTTAGCTGCCCTGTGACAAACTGGGGACTTGGTATACTTTAATCTTTAACTTTTGTGATGACTTTGGGATTAGTAGGTTAACACACTTTGCCAAATGGGTTGTAACAAGAGCAAACTATGAAGAATCACCAGTCATTAATCCTTTCTAGCCAGTACTCTTGTTCATGATCAGAGACATTCTGAATTATTATTGCTGCTAATTCTTGTCATTTTATACACATATTCTATTCTTGCTTTCTTTATCGATTTCTTTGTTTTCCTTAGTTGAATTCTAAAATTTCTCCAGTCCCCAGGCTTACAACTGTTTATGGTAAATAAGTCTTCTGCTATCATCTATTATTCTCTTTAATGTCTCTTGTTATCTAACTTTGGCTCTGTCTGTTGGATATTCATGCTGAAAGTGATGGAAATGTGTTGAAAACCAAACATTCATTTTTAAATACTAGTTGTTACCTATCCAACGCCAAATCTTTCCATATGCTTTTTCAATCCAAGAGTCTCCTCACACATTCACGTGATGCTCTAGTTTAGATCTAAGAGACAATTTCCTCCTCATATCTTCCTTTTACTCTCTAGTTTAGATTTAGGATTCGAGTTTTAGATTGAACCACATCTTTTTCAAACTTAATAGAAACTTCTATCATACTATGATTACTGTTCCTAATAGTTTTTTTACAACAAGGTGATTGATTAGCTTTTTCTCATTGTACACTTGAACTTATCTACATGCTAAATTGCCCAAAGTGTTCAGGGATGTCCTGGCTAGGTGGATTAGCCATGAGAAATGCAGGGTTGCAGGTGGGATGGGACGCACACCAGAGGGTTGGCATGAACTCAATGGGCCAAATGGTCTGCTTCCACGCTTTGGGGATTCTCTGATAATTCTGTGATTCTTCACTGAATTTTCTGCAGGATATCCACCTGATTTGATTGTTCAAAATCCAACATCCGCCTGAAGGTGCAGGAGTTTAGACATGGGACCCATCAGGGTATAACAACAGTACCAACAGTAAAATAAACTGCACATATGCAATGCTTAAAATCAAAATTTCAATGTAAAGTTTGCATAATCAATGTTTTAGCTGCTGGGCCCCACACAATCAATTTTAAATGAGAGCCATAAGTATTTGCTAACTTTCAGAACACAGATTATAATCCTGGTTCTGAGGAAAAGGTGACAGACACAATGGTCATGTCATTGGACTAGACCCCTCTCAATACATGGATTCAAATCCCACATCAGCTGGTGTACTTAAATTCAGAAATAGTGTCTTGTGGTGCCAAGGTACTGTCCCTACCTCTGGGCTCAAAAGTTTGAGTTCAAGTCTTACCTCCCCCACAAGTGTGTCATCACATGTTTGAGCAGGTTTATTAAAATAACCGAGCCCAATCCTGCTGTGTTGTAGTGTATTCTTAAGTAAATGAGGGGCTATTCCCTTTGCTAACAGGTATCTCTCTGGTAACCTGCTATGTGTTTGGAGTTGGGGTTGAAGACTTTCTCTGTTACCCACAGACTGACTAAGCATCAGTTTGCAGTTGACACCATTTTCAATTTTGTTCAAATCTAGTGGGCTATAGGTAGTTCCCCTATATTGTACATTTATCAGACATTTATGCACACACATACCACAAAGGAGGTTTTGGGTTTTCACCCTATGCTGTTGGTGATAGTACAGAGACTGACATACATAGAGATTTTCGTACAATGTATGGTTTATATTTTTAAGCATTTTTTTCTGCCATGGAACTGTTTTGAACCAAGGACTAACTTCTGGAGTTCTCTTTCCAGTCTCATGGCAGAAATGAAGTATTTGGTTAACAATTGTACAGACATCAGCTTAAAATGAAGGGTATGCAATAGCTCTCATTTATCTCAAAACTCTTAGGAAAACATCAACAGAGCTCAGAGGCTGACTAAATCGTAAAAGCACCAGCCAAAAAAATTGATGACGAATCAGGAAAGTTAAAATAAATGGGTTTTAGTCACCTAGCTATGATTATAAACCTCCACCAAGCAATAGGGAAGTAATGTTTGCTACACAATCAGGGTAAAGGGAAATTAAGAATAGCGTGAACAAAAAATGACAGATTAATTATGGGAGAGGTAGCAGAGCCTACTTTAAGATGTAAAGCAAACAATGTGAGCATGTAATGTGTTCCAATTCTGGGTTCCTTACACAAAATCACCAATCTATAAGCAGAAAAGCACAAAACTGTGAATTGGCAGACATAGCGATTTGAAATGAACATTCAATTACAAAACCATGAAAACTGATTACTAGCATTTTGGTAATCTGTCATATACAAACCTAAAATTGTAATTATTTTCTATCTTAAATATATTAATTAAATAATTTTTCAATTTCTGGTGACCATGCATTTTCACCAGTTTGAATTCTCTCCTATGGAAAGTAAATTCTAGTTGCCATCTTATTTCATATGTTTTTCTATGACATTGTTTAATAAATATTTGTATGTCACATGAAAAATATGCATTCAGATGTGTAAC
Source organism: Chiloscyllium plagiosum (assembly GCF_004010195.1). Taxonomy (NCBI): domain Eukaryota; kingdom Metazoa; phylum Chordata; class Chondrichthyes; order Orectolobiformes; family Hemiscylliidae; genus Chiloscyllium; species Chiloscyllium plagiosum. The sequence continues at coordinate 20,908,921 of NC_057739.1, forward strand.
CAATATCTTGTTAATATGTACACATCAGTTTACAAAACTGCGTTCACTGTGATCATACTATAAATCATAATGCATCACCCTGGTCCATTATGAATTCCTTTGTCTACATTTATAGTGGGGACTATGGTATCTGTGTTAAGTCATCACACTATAATTACGTTATTTTGTCAGTGACACTGATGGTACGTTCTACCTTAGAGAAACTCTTTTATTCAGGCTGACTTTGTTCCTTGGTTCTCAATACAGCAGCCACAAGTTTGGACACTTAACTGCAAATGATATAAGAATAATATCAAATTCACTATTGAGACTGAATTGAAGCAGAGCTGCCTGCTATATCTATTCTCTGCTCTGCAACTGCACTTGACTTGCCAACTAACCTTGATCTCATCGCCCTTGGTGTAGCAGCATGAAAACTCAACCATCTAACACAACCTTTTAGTAAATAAGGAACACTGGTTGGAATAAAGAAGTTGTTTGTGAAAAAATGACAGCTGGTATGGTAATGGTTTGCAGATGTATTTCTGGGCTGACATTCTATGCTGTGAGGAAATTCTCAGCTCAGACATGTATCACAGAGAAGTGGTGATCTTGGTGGGAAAGTAATTGGGAGATGTGCTTAGTTTTGTGGCATGTTAAATGCTGACAGAATTGTAAGAGTACGTCAATAACATCACCCTGTTGCTTAAGAATATTGTGACCAAAGAGAGAGAAAAAAAAGAGTAAAAATATGCACGGCCTTCACAAAAATATCTTTTAAATAGAAATAAAATTATTCATTATCCTATTTGGCTTTGTAAAAATACTAAAGTTATTGGTTTAACATTGTTATTTACTTTTTAACTTTTTTTCTTTATTATAAGCCTGTAAATAGCTATTAGCACTCTGTTATCTCCATTAATCCTCTGTATTTACACTGAGATAACTGGTTTGTTGTAAATGTATAAGAATTACTTTGTTCAGTAATATAGAGTTTAATCAGGCCACACAACGTGGAATGGAAGAACTTTTCTGAATGTTAGTGATTTTTGTGATGAACTGCTGATCAAACCACAGTTCCAGACAAAAGCTGGGACCTCATTTCAGTACATGAGAAAATGAGAGGAAACTCAAGTTCCTGATGAAAATAAGGTTGTGTAATTCTATTGGATTTGTCTAGTATGCTTGATCCAAAATTCTGATGGATATATTCTGGCTTGCATCATATTCCACTCATTCCCTGCTCACTGATCTGTACTGGGGATACCTGAATTTAGAAATTTTCAACTTTCTGTTCAAAATCCCTCCTTTTTTTTAACCACTCCCTGTTGTTATGGCCTTTAACCGATTGAGATCTCCATGTCTCTGCATTCCTGGCCTCCTGTGCAGTCTTGATTTTTATCAGTCTACTATTATTGGCTGTACCATTTGCTATCTTGGTCCTAAGTTTTGAATGGTCTCTATAAGTCACCTAGCAACTCTGTACTTCTCCCCTCCTGTGAGCTCTTGCTTAAAACCTCCCTCTTTCACGTAGCTTTCGAGCATGTAAAGACAGTTCTTATTTTCTTGGGCTGTGGACTTAAAAATTGGAAAAGATACGGCTTTGAATCAAGAGATTGTGGAAGATGTCTGAAGGGGACTAAGGAAGGTGTCTCACCAACACTGATATTCTGGACTGGTGTCAGAACTATGCTTCATTGATATTTTTTATTCTTCCTAATCATATCTTTTGTGCCTTATCTTGTCTCTTGTACCTGCTTGTGAGTGTATGGGAATTATTTTAAAAGGGAGAAAATTTTAATTCTGGAAAACTTATAAGCAAGTGATTCATATTTCATTTCTGCCATTGTGTTTAACCAATCAGCTTGCAATAATAACTGTTTTCTTTAAAGTACAAACACCTGCGAAAAATGTTTTCTTTTAAACTAGATTGGGTACTGTGGATAATTTATTCACTTTTTCACATTTGTGACAACTCTGGGAATAGTAGGTTTGATTTCTAGTGCACAATTCCAGTGAGTTCTTACACTCAATGGTCCAAAAATCTCTCTCTGTGGTTCAGTGTCATATTTTGTCTGAAAAGTAACTTAGGACTCTCCAAGAAATTAAAGGTAAAATATAGAGTAGGCTCACATTGTAGAACATTAACAATTTTTGACCAATGATTTAGTTGATATGATAACCCAAAAGATCTTCTTCTCTTTCTCATGAATTTGTTGGCAGCAATACAAATGAGAAATACTGGGGGAACCTATCTTTTTCATGAGAAGATGATTGCTTAGTGGTATTATTGTCTGAGTTATTAATTCAGAGACCCTGTTAGTTTCTGGGTACCTGGGTTCAAATAAAATCAATAAAAATCCAGAATTAAGAGTTGATGATGATGATGAAACCACTGCTAATTGTCAGGAAAACCCAAATGGCTCACTTTCAGGAAGAGAACTGCCTTCCTTATCTGCTCTGGCCTACATGTGACTCCAGATTTACAAAAACATGGTACACCTGTACTTCAGGGCTCTCTACTTCTGCAAACACCTTGCATGCTCATTATCTCCCCATGTCCTGCCTCCCTAAACATTTTTCTTTGCTACATTCAATTTCATCAGCCACATGCCCAGAATTAGAAAAGTAATTTTTTCTTATCCATTCACAGGATGTGGGTTTGTTAACTAGAGCAGCGCTTATTCCCCATTCTTGAATGCTCAAAGACTAGACAAAAGTGAGGATTGCAGATGCTGGAGGGTCAGAGTCAAAAAGTGTGGCGCTGGAAAAGCACAGCAGGTCAGGTAGCACCCGAGCAGCAGGAGAGTCAACGTTTCGGGCATAAGCTCTTGATGAAGGGTTCATGCCTGAAATGTCAACTCTCCTGTTCCTCAGATGCTGCCTGACCTGCTGTGCTTTTCCAGCTTCACCCTTTTCAACTAAAATTGCCCAGAGAGCCAACCACATCGCTGTGGGTCTGGAATCACATGTAGGCCAGATTGTCCTAAAGGACATTCATGAACCAGATGCATTTTTAAAAATGGCAATGGCTACAAAGTCACCATTAGCCTGGATTTTTAAAAACATCCCAGTTATCTTTTGAACTTGACCATTAAAATAGTGGAGTAAAAACTAATGATCGCAGAACATTAGTCTGGAGTTCTGAATTACTAGTCCAGAAGATTTACTATCGTCTACTAGTAATTACTGCTGGTTTATTTTGATGTTTCAGAAAGCTGAGGAAAACATTGAGGGAAGCATAATTTGGCTTCTAATCGAAATGAAATATTTTGATATTAGAAACAAACTTAAACCCATCAAATGTGCTGCTGCTATTATTGACAATAAGAATAGAATTCAATACGGAGAAAAACACTTCAGGAAGGATTTGATTTCTCACAGAAAACAAGTGACTAAATGGCCAAGCAAATTCAATTCCAATTGTATGTTATAACTTCGCAAAAATTTGAATTGAATTCTCAATACAGATGCAAGTAAGAAATTAAGAAAGGCAAGGAAATATTGGAACTTTGCAATATGGTACTCAATTGACATTTTCTGATTTGATGCCTGCAGCAACTCATTCAAAAATTAGTCTGGCCCCACCCTTACATTTGGGGAGGCAGCGCATAGTGAAAATTAAATTCGCTGAAATCTAGAATTTAAAGCAAATAGCTAGCTTAATAGTGACTATGTCACTTCTGCTGATTGCCATCAGGTTCAGTAATGTCCTTTAAGAAAGGAATTTGGTAATCTTGGTTCACTAATGTCCCTTGAGGGAAAGAACCTGCCTCCTTACCTGGTCTGGTCTACATGTGACTCCAGACCTACATCAATGTGGTTGACTCTTAACTGACCTCTGGGCATTTAGGAATGGCCAATAAATGCTGCCTAGCCAGCGATGCCCTCATCCTGTGAACGAATAAAGAAATAAAATCCTACGTATAACTCCAGACACAGCGTTGTGATTGTCCTCTGGACAATTTAGTATTAGCAATGTCCACAGTTAACAATCTGGAATTAAATTACTTTGAACATGCAACGCCGGAGAATGCTATTTGCTCACCCCTTGGTGCTAGCGTTTATGTTCTGCAAGAGCTTCCTCTACTTTATTTTAAGCTGTCAACATACGCTCCCTGCTTTCTCCCACATATATTGATATCATTTCCCTTTACATACATCCTTGCTGTTTACTTTAGCCAGTGATAGCAAGTTTCATATTTAACCATTTGCTAGACAATAATTTTCTCCTGAATTCCATACTGGATCCACCAGTGGTTTAAATTTATGACACGCCTATGAATGAAGCATCTTTTCTACATGAACTCTAACAAACTCGCCATAATTTTAAACATTTGCACAGGTCACCCCTCAGTCTTCTCTCTTCTAGAAAAATGATGAGTGAACTTCGCAATGTATAAAATATTGAGGGGTATTGAGGAGACAAACCACAAATCCCATTTAAAAAGGAACTAGAAAAGCAGTGCCAGAAGTTTTTAATTTAAGTGTAAATGAGGTATTCTGAAGTAGTCTCTTACTGAAAGAATGGTAATGGATAATCAGCTGGGATAGGTAATAGGTGTAGAATATATGGCACATTCAATATACTGTTAAATAGCAATAAAAATGCTGAGACTTTGGCTGCTAGAGGCATGAGCTTCAATGAGCCAAGTGACTTCCCTTATCTGGCCTGAAGCCACTAAATGTCAGTGAAAGAATTGTGCAAATTTCCTCCCTATTTCATTACTTATATCCAGCTCCTGTGCAATTTTAAAATGGATATAAAGTTTGGACTTTGTAAATGCAGGCTGCATGCCTGGTTGGGAGTCTTTAGTTGGGTTCATACATTCTATTGAGCAAGTTGCGATACATTCCCCCTCACTGGGAACCCACTTCTCTGCTGGGTCTCAACTCAGAATCAGGAACTGAAGACCCCAACGTTTGTCTTGCATGGAGCTGACAGAATTTCTGTCCCCTGTTAATCATCCTGGGGCAGCAGAGATCTGGGGTTGGCAGGGCAGGGCAGTGGGGAAGATGGTTAGTTTTGCAACTCTGAAAAGCAGCATTAGGCCAGGACAGGATTAGCCCAAAAGTAGCCAAATGATGAATCCCTGTGGAGCTGTTTCTAATGTAATGAAAATATTCAGAGAGACAATTAACTCAGGATTTAACCTAGCATTATGATATAAAAGTCAAAGCAAAGGTTTTCCATGCTGTAAAGAGCTTGCCGTGGCCTACCAGGTGAGATTACAGTAGGGAGCGGAATTTGCAGTGCTGTCTCTAGTTTTTGAAGGGCCATGTTGTTGCAGTTCACTTCCTGAGCTGCTTCAGGCCAGGCCTCGATGTTGAGAGGGTGATCTCTTCACCACATCTTTGACAAATGTTATATGCTCATATAATCACAGAGGGTAAGGGAGTAATGACCAGACAAATGTGCATCCAAAATATATCAATCCATCAGCCATAAGGAAAGCTGCTGGAATGATACTCAATGCAACTCCAACGTTTTGAGTTTGGAACTGTGATTATTTTGAATTTCTAACAGCAAGCATCTCCTCATTTAAGTCCCTCAGCTGGACCTCCAGGTAAGAATCTGAGATGCTGTTATGGGGGTGGGGGAGGTGTTAAGTTGGCATTATTCCATTCCTACCTTCCATTATTGGAAACATTGAGACTTCCACAACCAATGTAGATCTCAGCCATTCTGATGCCAGAGTCACTTTATCAATGTGTCCTTGTACTGTTAGCTTGGTATGTCATGCCATCCTCCCACATGCTATCCCTGATTGTTTCAGAGCAGCAAGATTCCTTACCCAGCACTTGCTGCCTTGTTCCATACAGTTCTGTGTAAATAAAATCCTATCCCATGTTTCTGCCACATCTGAAATGTTCTGTAATATCACAGCAGGAAACAGCTGGAGAATAGTGTTTCAAATGGTCTGCAACAAAGATCCAATAACTTTCTCTGAAGTATGGGAAGGAATTAACTGTGCATGTTTGTCTTGTGTTTGATGATACATCAACTGATTGCTTCACTCATAAATGATCCGTGATAATTTGATGAGAAAGTATAAATAGGCTAACATGACCACAACCGGTTTGATTAAGGGCTTCCAACAAACTCAAACAACTTACAACAAACACAGAGAAACTGGAGAAACTCAGCAAGTCTGGCAGCATCGGTGGAGAGAGAAACAGAGATAATGTTTGAGTCTGATACGATTCTTTTCAGAACTGTTAAGTAGCAATGTCTTGAATAACAGCTCTAAAAGAAGGGTCATATTGGAATCAAAGCATTAACTATGTTTCTCTTTCCAGCTGAGTTTCTCCAGCATTCTCTGTATTGTTTCAGATTGCCAACGAACACAATATTTTGCTTATATTCAAATAATTTACAAAGTCTGCAAGTCTCAAGACTAAACTCTCATCCCATTCTCTGTGTTTTGTGTGATTTGTTCTTTTGGAAGTACATTAAGGAAATTAACTTCCCAAATATGGATATAAGGTGATGCTGAAAGGATCTTTGGTGCTGTGGAAGAAACTAGAGCTACCAGGACACAGTTTAAAAATATGAAGTCTCCCCATTTACATGGAGGTGAGGGATATTTTCCTCTCAAGGTGGTGAATCCTTGCAACTGTTTTCCAGACAGCAAAGGAGGGAGACCATTGAATATTTAAGGGAAGAGATGGATAGATTCTTGATCATCAAGGAGATTAAAGGTTATTGGGGGTTAGGCGAAAAATTGGACTTAAGGCCACAATAAGAGTAGCCATGATCTTATTTAATATGGACGGGTCTCAAGGGGTGGTATGGCTTACTGCTGCTCCTAATCAGTACCTTGTACTACTACAAGGCTGGGCTGGTTATGATCAGTGCTGTCCATTCATGCAAAAACAAGGTACAAAGTGAGGTACTGCAAAAGCCATAGAAAATGTTGGAAGTACTCACATGCCAAGCAGCACCTGTGGAGAGAAAAGTGATTCTCTTACATTTTTAAGTGCAATTTGCATGAACTTTTTCGGACAAAATCCTGCTGTGAAGCACAGTGTGATTTCTCGCCATGTCTTACCAAATGCACCTCACTAACTAACTATCTTATATGTCTGGCATATCTCAATCCTCCAATGCACACCTTCCCAGAACAGCTTGCCACTCAGATTTATGTCAAAAGACTGGCATCCCTTGTGCCGTGCCATCTTTGAGCTGCTACAATGCACACGGACAAGTGTTAGCAGTCAAACAATGCCCATCACTGATGGTGTAATGTCACATCAGCCAAAAAGTCACATGACCCACAGCATCCCGTGCACATACAGCCCCATTCTCTCACCCTAGTCACCATTTAGCCACCAGGCCACACACTTTATCTGTCCTTACATACACCCCCTCGACACGATCCTAACCCTACCTTCGCCCTAACCCTACCCTAACCCTAACCTTAAACTTAACCATATGCCCCCCGCCAAGCCCCCCAATGCCCAGCGATCACTCAAATCTTGTCAGTGTCCAGTGGGAGAACAACAGAGTCAGGCAAGTCCAAATATGAACTTTTACTTACAGCCAGCAAAAGAGAACACAAAGGAAACAAATGCAGACTACAGTTTGCATCCTTGTTCTAAATAACTGCTGGCATCTTGAGCTTGACGTTCCACAATGAGCTCTGCACTTAGCTCCCATCTACTGGAAGTACATATCAATCAGCTCCTGTCTGCCTTTTTCGGGCCCATTTCAGCTGTCATCTGTCATCTGAAATGAGATGTTCCTCCAGCTCAGTGTCCTCATCCTTCTACTTGGATGACTGCTCCCATTCCCCCAGGTCCTCAGAAACTATCACATCACATCTTTGCCTGCTCCAACTGTTTGGAATGCAGCGTGCAAAGCAACTTTGTATACATTGCATATGTGTGAATAAATGTTTATGAATGAAGTGAGGCTGGGGTTTGTCAACCTATGCTTCATGCATTTGTCTCTTCAATGTCCTAAGGTCCTGAAGATGCAAATCCTGTGTTTTTGACCATCAAAGTGGCACTGACACTGTCCACCCTTCTGCTCTACACTCCCCATGGAAGCCATATTGGTGATCACTGCTGACAGCCTCTTTCTCCTCCCATAGCCTAAAGTACCTCCATTGCTGTTCCTCATATCTCCCATAACAACATTTTCTCATTTCAGTGTCCATGTTCCCACCTCCACACATTCCCCTGGTTTTCACCCCTAGCCTTGAGTCCCCCTCCTTTCCTGGCAGTGGTCTCACTACTGTTCCTACAGCCCCCCACCCCCGTACCCCCTCCTTAACACATTCTGAATGCACCCACAGAAGTGTACTTGTCCCAGACCTCTGACCAACATTGACAATCAGTACTTAGACATGACTGACTCGACTCTGATCACTGTGTTACAGCTCCCTGACTGAGAGAAGTGATTCCTCTGACTTTGCTGTTTCTGGTCTCACATGATGACCCAGTATCTACTCCCAGACTGCAGTTGGACAGATCCCCTAATGGTGACAATCTCTAGTTGTTGGATCTTGTGCAGACTCTGTCCCTACCTGATAGTACTGGGATGTCTTTACTGACACCGCACCACCTTGACTGGACTGAAGACTAGCCTCCACCCAATTTCCAACATGGCCATTTATTTGACTACACAGCTGGACAGGTCAGGCAGCATCCCAGGAGCAGGAAAATCAATGTTTCAGGCCGGAGCCCTTCATCAGGAAGGATTCAATTTCCTATCCTGTCTCCTTTCCTGATGAAGGGCTCTGGCCCGAAACGTTGATTTTCCTGCTCCTCGGACGCTGCCTGATCTGCTGTGGCTTTCCAGCAACACATCCTCAACTCTGATCTCCAGCAGCTGCAGACCTCACTGTCTCCTACACAGCTGGACAGGCAACTGGCACATGCCATAGGCATTAAACTGATCTCCCTGTGTGCCCAAATTCCAATTCTCCCCCAACAGAGAGATGCCAACTGATGACCATCCAGTTGGTTTATTTATGCGCAAAAGCTCATTAATACAGCAATGCTGATGGACTTTGACACTGGCTGAAGTGCCAATGGACTAACTGGCAGGGCATGGTTAGCAAGGCAAGGCAAAGCATGGCTGTTGCATGCATACAGATAGACTCAGTGTGAAGAGAGCAAGCGAGTTGTCCAGAGATGTATCCTGGTCTAATCCATGAGCCGAGTCCTGTAGTGTTTCAATATCAATTGCCAGTGCATCCTACAAATCGAATCTGTGTTTTCTGAGCACCCTGCAAATGTATCAGAGAGGCAGCATGTGGGTCAGCAAAGGTTAACATGTGACTGGTGACCATGGATTCTGGTCTGAGATGCCATTTGGACCTAAGCAATGTGGAGGATACTTAGAGCAAGAGGTGAGCTGGATGGTCTCCTGCTGGTCCTGGGAGATCAGCTATGCCTGCCTCTTTGTCGGCTATGTTGAACAGTCCCTCTTCAATACCTACACAGGCACTGTGCCTGAACTCTTCCGCCGTTACATCAATGACTGCATCAGTGCAGTGTCCTGCACCCAGGATGAACTGGAGCAGGTCATCGACTTCGCCCATAACTTCCACCCTGCCCTCAAATTCACTTGGTCCATCTCGGACACATTTCCAACTCCGGCGACAGTCTCCTGATGGGCATTTACTACAACCCATAGACTCCCATATCTACCTGGAATATACCTCCTCCCACCCAGTATCCTGTAAGAACACCATTCTCCCAATTCCTCCGTCTTCACCGCATCTGCTCAAATGAGGAGACATTCCACTCCCAATCATCCCAGATGTCCACCTATTTCGAACAATGTGTTTTTCCTCCCTCTGCCATCCAGACAGTTCTCTGCCACACCACCTCCATTTCCCGTTCCACTCTCTATACCCCTACCCAAACACAATAAAGACAGAGACCCCCTTGTCCTCACATACCACCCACCAGTCTCCGCATCCAATGCATCTTCCTTAAATGCTTCTGCCAACTCCAACTAGACTCCACCATGAAGAACATCTTCCCCTCCCTGCCCCTCTCCACCTTCCACAAGGACCATTCCCTTTGACAGTCCTTGGTTTGCAGTACTCTCCCCTCCGACTCCGCCAAACCTCCAGGTACCTTCCCTTGCAACCGGAAAAGATGCCAAACCTGCTGATAGACCACCACCCTGACCTCCATCCAGGTCCCCAAACAGTCCTGGCACGTAAGACAGAGGTTGTAAGACGTGTCTCTCTTCCAACCTAGTTTACTGCATCAGGTGCTCCAAATGTGGTCTGCTCTACATTGGAGAGACCAAACGTAAACTTAGGGAGCGGCTCACTGAGCATCTCATTTGGGCCCACCTGGACCTCCCAGTCACACTCATTTCAATTCACCTTCCCACTCCCTTTCCGACATGACCATCCTTGGCCTCCTCTATTACCACAACAAGGTAAAAACAAGGACTGCAGATGCTGGAAACCTGATTCTAGATTAGAGTGGTGCTGGAAAAGCACAGCAGTTCAGGCAGCATCCGAGGAGCAGGAAAATCGTTTCGGGCAAAAGCCCTTCATCAGGAATACAACAAACCAAACTACAAATTGGAGGAACAGCACCTCATCTTCCTCCTGGGCAGCCTACAGCCTGGAGGACTCAAAATTGGGTTCTCCAATTTCAAATAACCTCCCTTCCCTTTTCCTGACTCTCTTCTCAGCTATTGCCCCTCCCTGTCACTGCTCCCTGCCACCTACTGGATTCATTCCTCCCATTGACCAACCAATGCTTTACCTGTCTTCACCTATCCCCACTTCACCACCTTGCCTCCGCCACTCCCTTTATCTGCAGCTCCCTCCACACCCACCCCAGTCCTGTCAAAAAAACAAAACATCACCCTCCCCACCTCCTGATGCTGCCTGGCTTGCTGTGTTCTTCCAGATTCCTGCCTGTGGATTCCAGCATCTGCAGTTTTTTTGTCTCTGATTTCTCTATGATGTCAAACTTGTTTGGACCGTTTGGTAAGATAAGAAGCTGATTATGAATGAGATGTGTTCAGCCTTTAATGAGGTATTTAACAAACCATCATCCTTTTTAGCTGATATCTTGCAGCTGCCAAGGAAGAAACTTTCCTCGTTGCTTGTCTGAAGCATAGAAGTCAGAGTGAGATGCTCCTGTTGTCTAGATAGGCCTTGCCAGACTTCTCAACTAATTCTGCCGCAAATCTTCCACCTCTCCGACTACTATAAGGTTCTGCCTCATGTTTCAGGATTGTGACACTTCATCATTGCCCTGTCATAATTCTGATAAGCTAAAAATAAGCCACATACAAAATAGCTTGAAGTGAGCAGTAACATAAATGATTTAAAACAGAGAACTGCTGACTGAAATGTGAAAATTCTAAGACAACCTAAAAATAAATTATTAAAGCAAGATACATGCCAGATTTATTTTGTTTTGGAGAGAATAAAACTTCTCAAGCAATAACATATTCCCATTGGCTACTGAATTTGAATCTCTGTGACTGCATCACCTATGAGCAAACAAACATATGAGTCAGGAATAGACCATTCAGCCTTTCAAGACTGTCCCACCATTCAATAAGGTCATGGCTAATCCAATTGTAACCTCAAATCCACATTCTGCCTAACCTCAATAACCTTTCAAACTCTTGCTTAACAGGAATCTATCTGCAGCAATTGCTGGAGAAACTCAGTAGGTCTGGCGGCATCTGTGCAGAGAAAGCAGAGTCAACATTTTGGGACAAGTGACTCCTCTTCAGAATGGAAGAACGTAAAACCTTAACTCTGCTTTCTTTCCACAGACGCAGCCACACCTATTGAGTTTCTCCAGCAGTTTCTGTTTTGTTTCAGATTTCTAGCATCCCAGTTAGTCATTTTACTGCAAGAATCTATCTACCTCTACCTTAAAAATATTCAAGGGCTCTGCTTCTATCACCTTTTCAGAGAACTATAATGTTCTAGATGGACGATCCCTGATTTTTATGCAGTGACCCTGATGTTCTAGATTCTTCCTTAAGAGGAAATATCCTCTCAACATCGACCCTGTTAAGACCCCTCAGGATCTTATGTATTTCAATCAAACTGCCTCATACCCTTCTAAACTCTAGTGAATACAGACCAAGTCTGTGCAATCTCGTTTCATAAGCTAATCCTCTCATTCTGGTAAACCATCTCTGAACTGCCTCCAAAACATTTACATTCTTCCCTCAACAACGTCAGCAATACTGGACACAATATTCCAGATTCTGTCTCATTAGTGCCCTGCTTAAAAGGGTTAGGCTTCATACTTTTGATTCAATTCCGCTTGTGATAAATAATTATATTCCTTTAGTTTTCCTAATTACTTGTTGTACATGTAAACCAATCTTTCCTGATTTGTGCACGAGTACATCTCGATGTGTCTGAATGTCAGAGTTTTCCAATGTTATCATGTAAATAATATGTTTCTTTTTATTCTTCCTGCCAAAATGAATAGTTTCTCACATTCTATTCCATTTAGCACATCTTTGCTCAGTCATAATTACATAAGCAAGTTTTCTAAATTTACATCATCCATGAGTACAATCCTGCAATCTCCCAGTGAGCCAGGGATGATGCTCAAAACATTTTGAGAGCCTATAAAATGTCTCTTGTGTTGTATCAATGTTTCATCTCAGTAAGGATGGGGCACATTCTCTCATGGCTGTCAAATATAGAAAGGAAGAATTCTAGCCCCTCAACTCTATTTCCTACAATACATCGTGCAAATTGCAAATTTGAATATTTCCTGGCAAACAAATGCTTGGTTGCTGAGATCTTTGTATATTGGAATTGGGAAGTCATGTTGAGGTTGTACAAGATGTTGGTGAGGTTTCTTCTGGAATACCTTGTGTAGTTCTGGTTTCACTGCTATAAGAAGGATATTATTAAATTGGAGAGAGTTCGGGAAAGACTTACATTAATAGATCATAGAGTTGTACAGCACAGAAATAGACACATTCTGTCCATCTTGTCCACGCTGACCAGATATCCAAGATTGATCTATTCCCATTTGCAAACAGTTGGGCCATATCCCAGGATATTGTGAGGAATGGAGGGTTTGGGTTATAAAAATAGGCTGGATAGGCCGAGACATTTTTCACTGGAGATAGGAGATTGAGGTGTGACCTTATAGAGGGGGGATATAGATAACGTGAAGAGCAAAGGTCTTTTCCTTAGGGTGGTAGAGTTCAAAAGTAGGGAGCATATTTTTAAAGTGAGAGGAGAAAGGTTTAAAAAGGATATGAGGGGCAACTTGCTTACACAGAGTAGTTAGTGTGTGGAATGAACTGCCAGAGGCAGTGGTGGATGCAGATACAGTTACATTTAAAATACATTTGGATAGGTACATGAATTGGAGCGGTTTGAAGGGATATGGGACAAATATAGGCAAGTGAGACTAGTTTAGTTTGGGAACATGGTAAGTGTAGACTAGTTGGACCAATGGGCTTGTTTCCAGCTCAATCGCTCTATGATATCTTTTGATACAAAATGTAACTTTATTGCTAGATCATTAAGAGCCCCTGAAACTCAGGAGTTATTTGAGAGGGCACCATTTATAGTAAACTGTCAAGATTATGTCTGTTCCAATTTTTATAAAATACTCCAAGTTCAGTGCTGAAATCCAAGAAAGCATCGAAAGATTCAATGACGGTAATTGGCAAACTTTCACAACTTCAATGCCTGAAGTTGGTGTAAATGACTAATCTGAGACCTATACAGTAGGTGAAGAGTGACTAAACATAGTAAGTAATTTCAGAGAAATGGAACATGAGCAAATCTAACTTATGTGGTTAGTCAGAAGGTCACTAGAACCTGTGATGCCAAGAGGTAAAACTCCCAAATGTTGTCCCATTTGACCGCAACGTGCATGAAAAGGAAATTTCCATGATCATGCTTGTTTGGGTTGTACAAAATTATTTACTCTTCATAATGCAAACCACAATGATAATGGTTGTATCGAGCAACACAGGAAAGATGCCGGAAATGTTGATGGGGGATTTTGTTTTTTGCTGTCACATCCGTTCTCCAATCAAAGCTCCCGGAGATGATACTTCATAGCAATGGAACGCAGATGCTATGGGCTTTTTTATTTCTTAATGGTCATCCAACCTTTTCTTCCATAAATGTTCCCAAATCAATGTACTATCATTAAACTGCTATGGCATATGTTATGATTTGGAGGTGCTGGTGTTGGACTGAGGTGTACAAAGTTAAAAATCACACAACACCAGGTTATAGTCCAACAGGTTTAATTGGAAGCACTAGCTTTTAGAGTGCTGCTCCTTCATCAGGTGGTTGTGGAGTAAACATAGCATATGTTATTCTACTTTCCAGTTTCAGCACTATTTAACATTAGCTCTTGTTTACACACAGTGGCCCTGCTATTAGTCTATTTCTTCTGTTTGGGATGGTTTGATGTGTTAATAACCTTGTTTGTGCATGAAAACTGACACATCATATTGTCAGCAATACAAAGCTCAGATTTCCAATATGTTTTGCTGTTCATTGCTGCAGATCCTAATGAAGATTTCTCTCATTATCATGCTGCTACTTGGTCAAAACTATACTATTGAAGGGTATTATCATCCCCATAGTGTCTGGTAAGTTTTAAAAGAAATACAAACATTCAGAAAATACCTGAAAGGTTCTTATGACAAGGTTTCAAATACTGCAATATCTATTGTAACAAATAAATGAAAGGCAACATTATTTTACTAGGCAACTTATACTCTATAATACATTTACCATTTAAACTGACCAAAAGTCTGTTTCCATAATCACATTTTTTCTGTCTCTTAAGTATACCTTCTCTTCTTGCACAGCAAGTCCAAAATGATGATTAATTCCATTGCCAGTGGATGTTTTATAATCTCCAAACTGACATTCATGGTTTGGGTTACCCTGGAAATTCCTCCCTCTAACCAAAGTCAAGTGAATCTTGTAGCTTTGTTTGAAGACTCATGAACTTGGTATGGACTTGATATCTCGAATAGAGCTTGAACTCCTCTTTGCATTGTGAACTCTCCCTCTCTCAGATTCTTGTGCAGTTCAGGGACACTTTTTGAGAAATCTGCCACTTGGTCTTACGATGAAGACTATCTAAGGACTCTTTCTTTCCCAAAGTCCAACTCCATGCTAATTATCTTTCTTCTGAACACCTTGATTCCATTCTACGTCAGAATAATGTAGATTAAAGTATAACCATTTACAAAATCTGACATTTCTTGCACTTTCCTAGAATTGGAGATTAATAGTCTATCCAATGCCATAATGTGGAGGTGCTGGTATTGGACTGGGGTGGACAAAGTTAAAAATCACACAGCACCACGCTATAGTCCAACAGGTTTATTTGGAAGTACTAGCTTTCAGAGCGCTGTTCCTTCAGCAGCTAACTAGTCGGGCTGGATCATTGGACACAGAATTTATAGTAAAAGATCAAAATGTCATACAACTGATGCAATGTATTGAACAAAGCTAGATTGCTGTTAAGTGTTTAATCATTTAGAATGGGTTGCAGGTTTAAATTGATTAATATGTAAATCCCAGAACTTCTTTCAAGTCACATTCCCAAGATAACTTAAGGTTTTATAAAAAAAAGACATCTCATCTCAGTCAATGCATTAAAGGTGTAAGATTAGAGTCTGTCTGTATCCCAATTTTGAATCAGAGTGGTTCCATTTCCAAAGTAGGAATTTATAAAATGTCACATGGACTGACTGCCTACAGATTGTGAGCTCTTTGAATGAAAAAATAACATATCTGCAAATGCAAATTCACTCATAGACCTATACATTTGTGTGAGAGAGAGAGAGAGAGAGAGGCAAGAGAGAGGAAGAGAGTGTGTGAGTGGGAATGTGTTTGTGTGCATGTGAGAGAGTGTGTGTGTGTATCTGTGTATTGTCTGAGCTGAGATGTCACCTTTTTAAAAAACCTTAAGTTATCTTGGGAATGTGACTTGGAAGAAGTTCTGGGAATTATATATTAATCAATTGAAATCTGCAACCTATCCTAAGTGAGCAATCTAGGTTTGTTCAATACATTTCAACAGGTGTATGCCACTTTGATGTTTTACTATAAATTCTATGTCCTATGATCCTACCCCACTAGGTACCTGACAAAGGAGCGGCACTCCAAAAGCTTGTACTTCCAAATACACCTGTTGGACTATAACCTGTTGTGTGATTTTTAACTTTATCCAATGTCAGTACATGTGCTCTCGTCATTGTTTCCAGGTGTGAATATCTTGCAATTTTTCCCAGGAAAGCTACTGGTCCACTTTAACAACCAAATTGTCAGCTTATCATCAGTGGAATTTAAGTAAGACATATGATCTGTTTCATTTATCCATCCCGCCAAAAGATAAAGACAGTCTCAAAACATAGCAATCTTATAAAACCTTGCATCGACAACAATAAAAATAAACAGGAGTGAGGCAAAATTTAGACGCGGAAGGAAATACATTTATTTTTCAAAATTCAAAGCATTCTCCAACTTTTAAATAATTGCTTTAAAATGAATCTGTTACAAAATACAAATCAGTTTTACAGAACCATAAACTGTAACTCATCAAATCAAGAAGGCATAAAATTAAGTTTAAGGATTTTGTATGAAGGTGCAAAGAAGAGAGATGATAAAGAAAAACAATGTTCATCTATTAGGATGACAATTTACTCAATTTAAAGAGGATTGATGGACTTCCTAACAGTGATAATAATATCTTGGCAAAGAAATTCCTATTATTCTTCAAATCATTACCATCTTTCTAAGTCCAATCCATGCTTTGCTAAAATTCAAGTAAAGTTGAGCTTTGAGATCCTCTGAGAAGATTTCTGTAATTTGTTAGGATCAGAATCTTATACAATTTTATGAACTGCATTGAGATTTGGAAGCTCAGTACCATTCCATCAGCTTGATTAGTGCATCATCTCTAGCTTAAATAAACATCTCCCCAATATCAGATGCTGTGACATCAGTGCTTATCCTCACTAGGATCCACAGCAGCAACTTGTCAAGGCTTCTTCTGCTGCATCTCCTAGATGTGCCCACACCTTCCATCTAGAAGGACAAAGACAGCGGGTATATGAATTCAATCATCACCCGATCACACCCCATCCTGACTTTAATCAGACTGTTAGCAATCAGTATCCTATATGATCTTGAGATGAGCTTCTGATCCAGTCATCAACAAGATCATTTGCCTCCACTTCTGTGACATTGCCTGCCTCTATCCCATATAGGCTTACTTGCTGAAGCTCTTATCCATTCTTTTGTTCCCTCTCGACATGACTATCCTAAAGCACTCTCATCCTCCAACCACCAGAAACTTTAACACATCCAAAACTTTGCTGCCTGTTTCCTAACTGCATCCATTCCTGTTTACTCAATACTTCTGTGGTCCATGACATGTATCTGCCCCTCATATGACAATACACCCTTTTAAAAAAAAGCTCTCAAATTTATTTTCAAATCCTCCATGACTTTTCTCTATCTTCATCATTCCAGCCAACACTTTGACTCTTCTACACTTTTACCTCGTGACTGTTTAACTACTTTATTTGGTCCGCCATTGGAAGCTAAGCCAAAGCCTCTGGAATTCCCTCCCTAAACCTCTCCAGTTATTAATCACTTTCTCTTTATAATGCTCCTCAAAACCAACCCCTTTGCCCACATTTTTGCTCCCTCTCTATTATATCATAACATGATGCACATTTAAAATCTGTTTGGCAATGCTCCTGTAGAAAGGTTTTAGAATGTTGCTCTACATTCAAGTTGCACTTACATCATCTATTTTTTCATCATTGTTGGAATAATTTCCTGGAATTCCTTACCTTAATTTTTTGTTGGAGCACCTTGAGCATGTATGCTTCCCAAAGAAGACCCACCATCATTTTATTAGGACAATTACGGATGAGCAATAAATGCTGCTCTTGTCAAGAAGGCCCAGATCAGAAATGGATGGAACAAACATTCGCTGAAAAACTAAAAGGTTTGAAATGTAGCTTTCAATAGACTGTAAATGATGGAATTATTTTACATGTTGTGCTAATGTACAATTCCTGTAACAATTAATTGGCAATATTATAGCACTGTTATTGAAATGAGTAAAAGTGAATTAGGTTGTTTTTGTATTTTGTTTCAGTTAGTCTATATGGGGAAAGGAAGTTTACCCCTTTAAAGTTTCAGTTGTCAAAAGCTTTTTTAGTATCATTAAAAATAGCAGGCTACTCAACATGGTTTGCGTAGAATGGAACTGCGTAGAATCCTGTTCTCAGATTTATAAATCGTTGCAATACGTTGCAATAGCTGAAAATGACCTAAAGATTTCTTGTCTACTGCCATGGTTATTTTCTGTTTACATATAATAACTTTTCATTCAGCATGTTTACTACATTATTTTACATGTGGGTCTTCGATGTGACATTCTACTGAATGTTCCTGCCATCCCGCACCTCAAACCCACAGCAGCTTACAGCTCTTATGTGAAAAAGAAAGAAATGACCAAGATATAAGCACAATAACCCACGCGTCCAGGAAATGGGTCACGTAAGTTCTGAAAGAACCCTTTTTTCTTCAAAGCAAATACTGCATATTGAATGCAGTAAACAAGAGAAAAAGGAAGTCTCCTAAGATGAAGCAGCAATAATAGTATTTATATACACATAAATTAAAGGACAACAAGTTACATCGCTTGATTTGTTTACGTGAGAACAAGTTCTTTTTTTGATCTATACTAAAGTCTGGTTAACCCAAATGGCTGCAGCTTATTGGTTAGTCTTCATGAGAGGAGGAGCAAACTGGTTTTAAAAAATGCTAGAAGATAAGACTATACCTTTTCCAAAGTGATAGGAATATGTACCTTATTCTTATGTGACATAATTGATGGTAAGATTTAGAAACATCCAGGAACCCTATTAGGTCATAATCATTTTAATATCTTACAGTCATTAAATGCATGTTTTGCTTTCAATGCAGCTGTTGATGCATCCAGGCCATCAGCATTGTGGAACTGCTGCAGTATGCTTCAAAGAGTAAAATATATTGAAACAGTTTGTAAACAAGCAACTCAGCTGAGAACTGAAAGGATAATTCTTAGCTCACTTTCCATGCATGTTGTAGCAATAGGCAACATGGACCCAAGCTAACAGAAAGTCAGGCAGCAGTCTGAGTGGGTGATTCAGAACATGATAGCTCTATGTAAAAATCCACTAGATACAGGAATAAGCTAATAGCCCATTTTTCAAAGTGTCTTCACCATTAATTCTGCAGTATGCAAAAATGCATAACAATGACCTTTAAAGAGTTAAATCACATTTGTTTTGTCCTAGTTTTGTTGCAACAGCCCCAGCATTGCCAAGGTCAGATGGCTAGAAACGGTGTGATTTATAGACTTGTGCAGTGAGATAGGCCATGTGTCTCCTATGTTTAAATGTCAAAGAAAAAAGTTCTTGCGTTGAACTACTATCATTGTCTTATAATGACAGTTTAGTAAAATAATTTTATTTCATTTTAGCCAGGAGGAATAAAACCCTCACATAGATTGTAACTGAAATGTTTTTCTAGGTAAAAGCAGTGACTGCAGATGCTGGAAACCAGATTCTGAATTAGTGGTGCTGGAAAAGCACAGCAGTTCAGGCAAGCTGGAAGTTTGGAACTGGGGTGAGGTGGGGGAAGGGGAAATGAGGAAACTGTTGAAGTCCACATTGATGCCCTGGGGTTGAAGTGTTCCGAGGCGGAAGATGAGGCATTCTTCCTCCAGGCGTTGCGTGGTGAGGGAGCGGTGGTGAAGGAGGCCCAGGACCTCCATGTCCTCGGCAGAGTGGGTGGGAGAGTTGAAATGTTGGGCCATAGGGCGGTGTGGTTGATTGATGTGGGTGTCCCAGAGATGTTCCCTAAAGTGCTCTGCTAGGAGGCGTCAAGTCTCCCCAATGTAGAGGAGACCGCATCGGGAGCAACGGATACAATAAATGATATGTTTTTCTCAAGACTCAGACACAAAGGTAAGGGTTAACCTAACAAAATGAAAGCTCGTCACTAAAAATTAGCAAGAATTGGTGTACCTGCAAGCCAGAATCTTAATTTTGATTCTAAAGTGACAATAAATCCACAGGAACCTGTTCCAAGCTACTGGGTGAACCTTACAGAGGAAACATTAATTCAGTCTTAGTCCTATGATATTTTAATAGTTCTTCTGGTGCAGGTATGAACGTGGCAAAGCACCATTATGAGAGATAGGACAATAGATCAGCCCTACTGCATTCTGGATGAAAGTTGAATCATTTGAACTGCACTGTTAGATTGAAATGATCCAAACTGTGTACAGCCACAGATGACACTGCTCCTATTGAAAACCATTGTCTGGTGGGGTTGAACTGGTTAGAAGTTACATAGGTGCAGCACTCTCAGTTGTTTCTTAATCAAATACACACAAGTTTGTGGGGTGAATTTGTACTTGCAGAATTACAATTTATTTTGCTCAAAAACTGCATGATTTTGTAAATCCTTTTTTTAGATTAGAATCAGTCTGAACATTGGGGCACAGACAGCCTCATACAGGGCACCTCACATCTTCAATACATTATCTGGGCCAGCATGGCACCTATTGTTAAAGTTCACTTGAGAATGTAACTTTAAGAAAGTTCTGGAATTTACATATGAAAGAACTGAAATCAACATGCCCATTTTAAAAGATGAGAGACTTAACAATCAATCCAGGTCTTTTTCAATATGTAATTTCAGTTATATCACACTGTAAACTTTTGTTATAAATTCTGTGTCCTACGATCTTATACTCCACAACCACCTGATGAAGGAGCAGGGTTCCAAAAGCTAGTGCTTCCAAATAAACCTGTTGGACTATAAGCTGGTGACGTGTGATTTTTAACTTCTTAAATAAAGGCAGGAATGTCTTAACTGAATGTATGTTGTGGTTCACTAGAATAAGTGAAACGATAATGTCCTCAGCTGTTATGCATCAATGAGATTCAGACATGTATACTTCCTGTCTTTATTCCTGGCCTCTTTCCAAGGTGGGTCCCATGATTTTCCATTGGATTGGTTTACATTTATAAACGAAGTCCTGTAGTGGTTGGACATTGCCACTGTAGGATGGATGACCAGGAATCTCTCTTGCTCTTGCCATGTGCCAGCCAGCATTTTGGAAGGATTTGCAGGCTGATAGACAACTGACCACAATATAAATGCACTTGTCACAACCACAAATCCCGACACAGGATTTGATCTGGAGCTGCTCGCCCAGAGATAGGGACTCTAACATTGTGCCATAAGATCTCCTCATCTATCAGGGCATTATGGTAGCTCAGTCGTTTGAACTGCTACCTCACAGCACCAGGGACCTGGGTTCAATTCCACCCTCAGGCGACTGCCTATGTGGGTTTCCTCCAGGTGCTCCGTTGCCCTCCCACAATTCATTGATGTGCAGATTAGGTGGATTGGCCATACTAAGTTGCCCATAGTGTGTAGGCTAGGTGGGTTAGCCATGGGAAATGCAGTGTTACAGGGATGGGGTCCTCTTTAGAGGGTCAGTGTGGACTTTATGGGCTGAATCTATACTGTAGGGATTCTATGACCATGTATTTTAACTAGAATGGAAGTTGCTATATTTGATTTAACCTATTCAAATCAATAATTGATTTTTGCTCTATGAAGATCTATTTCAGACATAGGAAACATTAGTTTTGATTAGAACTATTCTATATAGCAAGGCCTACCTTTAGCCCATGGTAGTGTATACACAGACCTGTTTCAAGTAATTATCTTCCACACCCTGGCTCTTTCACAGTAACTAATTCCCTTCTGTTTAAGTTTAGTTTTGGACAGCTTTGTTAACTGATACACCCACAGCACATATTAAACCCTGGCCTTATTTTCACTGTTTGTGACAAGTCAATATTAATTAACAATTTGTTGCCCAGCTTGTAATTCTTAATGACTGGATTTTGATCATTCAATCTTGAATATACAGTAATACACAGAGTTGGCAAATGTATTGTACCAATTTAATTACTAGATGTATTTAGATTGGAGTTTCAAATGTTAAAATGTTTAAAGAAAGCATCTCTCCTTACAGTTTCTTATTTGAACATGCAGTATTTAATGTTCTATAGTTTAACATTTTAAAGCATTGTCTTGGGGAACCCTCAACTTTTCACCACAGGAGGACTATTACAATAAATATCAGAATTTTAGGCTGATAATTCTCCTGAGTTAACAGCTTCATCTTCAGTCTGCTTCAGACAGCAATTGAAGTTATCATTAATTTTTCCATTTTTAATTCTCAGATTGATAGATCCTTTGCTGACCAAGACTATTAAGGAATGCAGACCAAAAGCAGCTGTATGGAATCAGGACTCAGATCAACCTCAACAAAAGTTGTAAGGGATGAACCAGCTTACTTATACTCCTATATTTTGTTTAAGTTATGCTGTACTTTTGAAAGCAAAGATTTGCCAAATTCTATTTTGTAACAATCAACATTGGGTATCATAGAGCAGTTTAACTATTCACAACCTATTGAAGGAATTCCCAACACGAGAGCAAAAATATTCTTATCTTCTACAGCTCCATCTTCACATCCCATTTGATTAAGGAAGTTACAATTTGCAAAAACACTTAAAAGTATCCATTAAGGCTGCTGTTATTTTATTTAAAAGGACAGTTTACATCCAGGAGTGGCAGCTGCCCAGGCTGGCTTGTCAAACAGTCTTCCATCCAACAATTTTGAACGTATCTTCATTTACAAACTTATTATCAACAATAAGCAATAAATTGAGTCTTACCAAAGTGGCTACTGGACTCATATAATTGAGAATCATAAAAGTTTGCATTTAAACATCAAGTGTGCAAATTAGTTTTCTAAAAGGTTAGTCTACAAATTAAATAATAGGGATCATAAAAGTAGCGCAGTTTTGTCACAGTTACTCAGCAGGACCTATTTTCTGTCAATGATTTTACAATTTAGATCAGTGATTGATTAAATTAAGTGATTGGCCTGGATTATTAATTATATTAGATAGTTGGTCTATTGAGCACTCACTTAACTTTATTCTTAACCTCTGGTGTAGGTGATGTAGTATCCTCACCATCTTAGCTATTGTTGCGATAGTGTCCCTTTCTTGGGCGAAGAGACCTGGGTTAAAGTCTTATCCACCCCAGAGGTATTTAATAACAGGTTAATTAGAAAGCATCTACCTCACCATCTTCTGTGTAGATGGTGATTGCTTTCTGTGATATCAAGTTGATGAATCATTTGAGGTTCTGTCCAATCCATCTGGTTCCTCTGCTCCTGGCCAGATTCAATTTCCACTGCAAATGACATCTTTATTAAAGGGTAGATCAGATAGCTCAGTAGCCTGGATGGCTGGTTTGCAATCCAGAGTGATGCCAAAAGCATGGATTCAATTCCTACACTGTGTATGCTTCCACCTTCTTGTTCTGTCCCCACAAATAAGACATGGTGCCCCTCAGGTTAAATCACCACCAGTCATCTCTCTCTCTTTCTTTCTCTAATAAGACAGCAGCCCTCTGGGACTATGGCAATTTGTACTTTGTATTTATATTAGATGTGCTAATAACATAACTATGGAGAGAAACTACCAACCTTACCTGGTCTGGTTTAGATGTGACTCCAGACCCAAGCAATGTGGTTGACTCTTAATGTCCTTTGAGCAATTAGGGATGGGCAGTAAAATGATGGCCTAGTTACTGATGCTTACATTCCCGTGATTGAGTAATTTTTAAAAAGACGGTTCAGATGGTTATGGGCTCTTGTGTCAGAGTGGTAGTTTCTTTGCTTCTGTGTCAAAATTCCTACCTTCTTCAGAGGTATAACATAACTCTTATGAATGGTTGATTAAAAAGATCACTATGTTTAATACACCCTCAAATGCTCCCTAACTGTATTGGTCAATTGGAATAATCCTTCAAATCTGGTTATGTCAGTCATCTCCTACATGCTTGTGGGCTTGCTTGTTGACCTCTATATTGATGAACCAGTAACTCTCCGATATAGGGCAGCTGTTATTTACTAAATTCAGCTTGACGCCAAAAATCAGTCTGGCCAAATAAGATATGACTTTCTGATGATGCCTGTATGAGTTATCCTTGACTCATGTTCTTCAGATTGTCTTCTGCCCTAAGAAAAGAAATTTTGGACTTGTATAAGCCTTCATGGTTACATTGGCATTAATTCTTATTTCCTGTGTTCAGACTGACTACTGCCACTAATATGAGAACATTGTGGTTCTTAGGCATTTCTTCCAAACATTGAAGGTTACAGATGATGGCACTTGTGCGAGGACGACTTTAGGAGTAAAACATGTTATGA
Organism: Chiloscyllium plagiosum; assembly: GCF_004010195.1. Taxonomy (NCBI): domain Eukaryota; kingdom Metazoa; phylum Chordata; class Chondrichthyes; order Orectolobiformes; family Hemiscylliidae; genus Chiloscyllium; species Chiloscyllium plagiosum. The sequence continues at coordinate 20,933,236 of NC_057739.1, forward strand.
AGTTGGCTAGAGTAATTATAGATTAAGAAGCAAGAAGTTAGAATTAGGTCATTTATGTAAAATTGTAAAATGGGGAAAGCATTGTGTGGTCCCAATAAAAGATGGTGTTTATTTCTGTGATAAGATTTTAAAAATGGATGTCTGAGAACAGCAGCTTTAAAGTTGGCAGGTGCCCTGAGAGCACCCAAACTGACACATATGTATCAAAAGGTAGTACAATTAGCAAGCCAAGCAGTCGTTTTTATCAAGAAACCAGGTTTTGAATTTAGCCAAGCAATTTAAACCGGGCCCTTAGATACTAAAAACCTATTAAATTTAAATCTGATGATTTTGACAACATAGGATCAATCCTATTGTAAGAAGTTGATATGTCATCAAGGGTATAAAAGAAGGGGGTAGTTGGACAAAGGTCCCAGAGATAATTGCCATCTGCCAGAGCTAAGACCCCTTAATTCTAAAGAGAGAAATTGGCTTTCACAATCATCTACATGTTAGAGAAAGGACCACCTAAATAATAACGGTACCAACAACGGGGAAAACATTCCTGACAGAAGAACAACAAAAAAGGCATTTAGTGACAGAAGAATGACAGAGGAGGCACAGAACATTCTGGAAGACACATAACCTGGCTGTAATTTGAGAGACTAAATTCTACTTTTTATTGTTTTTGGAGTGGGGTGTGTACTTATTCAAACAGCATGCCATTAAAATCTTGTGTTATTTGGGAATAGTTAAGAGTTAGAAGGGATTTGTTTGGCTTGTTAATAGTTTAGTTATTTTGTTCACTGTTAGATTTAGATAAAAAGAATTATTAACTGTTGTCTGTAAAGTCAGTGTCAGGGATTTCTTTTATTCAAGCACTAGAAGTTGCTGAAAGACAGGTGACACCTGTTCTCACAATCCTTTTAACAGATGATAGGGTGAGGCGCTCCTCTTTGGGTGTTTTGGTTTCTCAGTGGTGGGTGGGGGGGGGGGGGGGGTTCAACCTCCGTTTTATAAAACATGGGAAAGTTTTCTCTAGACTATATCAACAAACCCACTGCTTGATTAGTCATGATGCATTTGTGTACTATTTTGTCATCTCCAATGTTAAACAGTTTGACATGTGAGGTCTTAATATTTAATCTAGTGGAAATCCCCATCTCCATTTTATTGCATGCAAATCTGGTCTCCTTTCTATCAGAAGGATGTTTTGAAACTTGAAAGGGTTCAGAAAAGATTTACAAGGATGTTGCCAGGGTTGGAGGATTTGAGCTATCGGTAGAGGTTGAATAGGCTGGGGCTGTTTTCCCTGGAGCGTCAGTGAATGAGGGGTGACCTTATAGAGGTTTATACAATCATGAGGGACACGGATAGGATAAGTAGACAAAGTCTCTTCCCTGGGGTGGGGATGTCCAGAACTAGAAGGCATAGGTTTAGGGTGCGAGGGGAAAGATATAAAAGAGACGTAAGTGGCAACCTTTACTCGCAGAGGGTGGTACATATATGGAATGAGCTGCCAGAGGAAGTGGTGGAGGCTAGTACGATTGCAACATTTAAAAGACATTTGGTTGGGTATATGAATAGGAAGGGTTTGGAGGGATATGGGCCGGGGGCTGGCAGGTAGGACTAGATTGGGTTGGGATATCTGGTCAGCATGGACAAGTTAGACTGAAGGGTCTGTTTCCATGCTGTACATCTCTGTGACTCTATGGCTCTATCTATACATGCAATATTCATATCAAATATCAAAAAGAGGATCTAAATAAAAATACCCACATTAATATTGCCTGCTTATCCTGTAAGCAGACAAAACTCTTTCCTTGCTTTCTGCTTAATCTCTGGAATATTGTAGCTTGAAACATTTTTACCTTAATTTCTTGTTCTTACTTATTGACTCAAATTAGTTTTGGTGATAGTATCACCACAACTAGAAAGCCATTCGCTAAACAGTCCAAAAGCACTGTAGGTCAGGGCAAACACTTTGTACATGAAAACACATGCAGGACTAACATATTTTCATGTTGGTTGGCCTTTAGTCATTAATTTATCATGATGGAATGGCCTAATAGAAGAGTGATGGAAACCATTACTAACAAAGTGTAAACGTAATTTTCTTCAGCACTCATGAACACGTCAAAATTTAAACCAGAAACATACCATGGGACAATAATAATATCTTCTGAATGATTTTGAATAATGTTTCAACCCCTTTTTATGTTACAAGGTACTTACTTCTTGTGTGAGGTAAGCTTCATGCATCTAGAAACAAGTCCAGATCCCTTTTGGAGGAATAGAGCAAGCCAACATTGACTGGATAAAATGTTAGCCTGTTTTATTGTTCACTGGGAACAAAAGAGCTACTTAACATCCAACCCAATTCTTCATTTATGCAACTTTTCAGTCTCAGCCTGTTTCTTCCTTAACCCATCCATTCCAAATAATTTACAATCATAGAGTCTAATCCCTTCCTTAACATATAAATCTCAACCAATTCTCCTGTGAAATAATCTTCCTAAGATGTACAGACTCAAGTTAGGAAACTGTTTTAAACTGGGTTTTAATCTTGTGGACAATGTCTTTCTGCTTTCAAACCCTTCATTCTCTACCATGACCAAAGTTGGACACTGTAATCTAATTGAAGCCTGTCATTCAGAGATATGAATTTGACAAGATCATTGCTGATCTGATTGTGGCCTCAATTCCACTTTCCTGCCAATTTCCTACGCCCTTTGACTGCCTTGTTAATGAAGAATCCATCTTATCCAGCCATAAAACTGTTCAATGACTCCGTAACCACTGCTCTATGGGGAAGAGAAATCCCAGGCTAATGATCCTCTGAGGGAGAAAAATAATTCCTCCTCTCTGCTCTTGAATATTAACAACCCACTTGTTTTAGCTACAGAGCATTGGTCACAATCCTTATTGTAATGATGTACAAAAATACTCACATCTCCTTTATTGATGATTTGCTCAGTAGTTAAGCACCTTCTGGGGCCCCAGTATTCACATATAGTTTGGTATATTCTTCAAATTTGCAGATTGTTTCCGCAACACCTACATCTAAGTTCTGAATGCAAAAAAGTAAATAGCAAAGGTTTGAACATTGATACTTGTAGCACATTGGCTGTGAGGAAAATCTAAATCCATTAACAAGCACATTCTGCATTTGAGCATTCAGTAAATTCACAAATCCACTGCAACAGGTCACCGCTCATTGCACAAGATTTTATCTTGTAGACAAAGCACTTATGCAGTACCTTATCAAAAGCATTGTAAAGGTGCAGGTAAAGAACACCTACTAGAAGACAACTCTGACTAATCTGGTTAATTGTTCAAACCATGAAAGCAAATTTCTGAGACATAATCTTGTTTTCCGAAGCAATGTGTTGTCTGACGGCGTAAGTTCTTCTCTATTTAATTGGTCATATAGGCTATCTTTACTGATTCCTCAAACAGCTAGCATGTTGCTGAAGTCTATTAACAATGACAACCCCTGTCTACAAGACTAGGTCAGAGGGTGTGTATTTTGCAAATGACTCATTACCTGACTCCCTAAAGAATTTCCACTACCTGCAAGACACAAATCAGGTGCATGATGAAATATTTCCCAATTGTCTAACTGAGCCATCTCCAACAACACTCAAGAACCTCATACCATCCAGGACAAAGCTAGATGGGCAGCTCAGTCACCACCTTAAATATTCACTCCCTACACCACTGCACACTGCACCATCTCACCAAGAATTCTTTAACAGCCCCCCAAACCCTTACCAACTATAGAGACAAGTGCAACAAGCATAGGGGAACACTTCCATCCATGAGGATTGGATGAAAACATTGATATTAAAAAAAAAGAAGGGGACTGGAAACAGGAAACGATAGAACAATTTGTCCAACGTCTCTTGTTGGGAAAATACTAGAATCCATTATTAAAGAAATAATAGCCAGAAACTTAGAAAATTACAATACGTTCAGGGACAGTCAATATGATATTGTGAAAAAACCTGGGTTTGGCAAATTGGAATATTTGGATTCCACTCTCTGGTTTTCTTACTTCAGAGAAATGTTTTCAATGCTATTACCAATGTTTGACTAAGTCAGAATATATCTCCTTCTTAACAGTGCAGACTCACTTTAAGAAATGGAGGTTTGCTTTAGTAAGCACTAGTCTTGCACAGAACAATTGAATTATGACCATACAGCACATATTATTTGGTTTGATTTATTGTTGTCACATGTATCGAGATATAGGGAAAAGTGTTGTTTTGTATGCTCCACAGGCAGATCGTACCATACAAAGTGCACCAAGTAGTAGAACTGAGTGCAGAATACAATGTTACAACTGCAGAGAAGGTGCAGAGAAAGAGAGATCAACCTTGATATTTGAGAAGTCCATTCAAATGTCAGGTAACAGCAGAGAAGAAGCTGTTCTTGAATCTGTTCATGTGTATACTCAAACTTTTGCATCTTCTGCCCAAAAGAAGAGGGGAAAGGGAGTATAACCAGGGTGGGAAGGGTCTTGAACATGTTGGTTGCTTTCCCGAGGCAGTGGGAAGTATAGGTAAAGCAAATGGATGGGAGGCTGGTTTGTGCAATGGACTGGGCTACGTACACAACTCTCTGCAATTTCTTGCAGTCTTGAGAAGATCAATTACCATACCACACTGTGATGCATCTGGATAGGATGCTTTCTATGGTGCATCTATAAAAATTAGTAAGAGTCTTTGTGGACATGCAGAATTTCCTTAGCTTCCTGAGGAAGTAAAGGCATTGCTATGCTTTCTTGACCATTGTGTCAACATGGGTGGACCAGGAGAGATTATTGGTGATCATCATTCTCAGGGACTTGATGCTTTCGACCATCTTTACCTCAGCTCCATTAGTGTAGACAAGGGCGTGCCCTCCACTCTACTTCCTGAAGTCTATGACCAGCTCTTTCATTTTGCTGACGTTGATGGAGAGATTGTTGTCTTTACACCATGCTGCTAAACAACTAACCTCTTTCCTATATTCTGTCTCGTTTTTGTTTCAGATCTGACCTACAGAGGTGGCGGTATCAGCAAACCTGTAAATGGAAGTTGGGGGGTGGAATTTGGTTGCACAATAGTAAGTGTATCAGGAGTACAGTAAGGTACTAAGCACACTGTACTCAAGGATATGTGCAGGATGAATTCCCCATTTTTTTTCTTATTTGTTGAAGAGATGGAGACATTGCTGGTTATTCCATTATTTATAGCCCAACCTATTTTTTTTTCATTTCTCATTCATCAGATGTGGGTGTCACTCACTGGGCAAGCATTTATTGTCCATTCTGAGTATCCATAAGAAGATAGTGGTGGTGCACTATCTTCTTAACCACTTACTGTAGGCAGACCCGCAATGCCAAGAGGGAGGGAATTCCTGGACTGTGACATTGAAGGAACAACAATATACTTTTAAGTCAGGCTGGTGAGTGGCTTGGTGTGGAACCTGAAGGGGCTGGTGTTTCCGTGTGTCTGCTGCGCTTGTCCTTCTACATGTTAATAATCATGGGTTTGGAAGATGCTATCTAAGTAGGATTGGTGAATTTCTATACTGCATCTTGTTCATGATACACACAGTTGCCAATGTGCATTGGTTGTGGAGGATGTGGATATTTGAGAATGTGGTGTCAGTCAAGCAGCCTGCTTTGTCCTGGATGGAGTCAAGCTTCTTGAGTGTTGTTGGAGCTGCATTCATCCAAGTAAAGTGGTCAGTATTTCATACACTCCTGACTTATGCTTTATCCATGAACAAGCTTGGGAAGTCAGGGGGTGAGTTACACACCACGGTATTCCTAGCCACTGATCTGCTCTTATAGCCACTGTATTTGTATGCATAGTGCAGTTTAGTTTCTGGTCATGCAGTAAAGTATCTGAGGATTTACAAATGGTGCTGAACGTAATACGGTCATTGGCGTTCTGACCTTATGATGAAGAAATCTCACAAGTGAAAGGGCAGAAGATGATTGTGTCTAGGCCACTATCCTGTGGGACTCCTACAGAGATATCCTGGAGCTGAGATGACTGACTTCCAACAACCACAACCATCTTCCTCTTTACCAGGAATGACTTCAACTGATGGAGAGTTTGTCCCCTGATTCTCATTGACTACAGTTTTAATCAGGTTCCCCAATGTCACAATCAGTCGAATGCAGTCTTATTGTCAAGAGCAAGCACTCTCACCTCAGCTCTGGAATTCAACTCTTTTGTACATGGTTTGACCAAGATTGTAATGAGATAAGGAGCTGGGTGGCTTTAGTGGAACCGAACTGGGCATCCATGAGCAAGTTATTGCTGAGCAGGTGCTGCTTGATTGCACAACTGGTGGCAGTTACTGGAATTCATTGTGAGGTGTGATTACCCTGTTGTTTTCTGAGCATTGATCAAGGTGAAAAAAGAAAACACAGTACCACGGCATGTATGCAGAGAATAATTTGCCTGGCAACAGGTAGCTGATGGATTTGTGCAATAGTGATCATTTGTGAATACCACCAGTCGTCAGATTGATGACAGCTCTCTAATTCATTGCTTGGCAGCGGAACAGCTTGTGGGCATGGACAATAAAGGGACAGAAGTTTGCTAGAAGTTATCTGGATTGTTGAAAGGGCAGTTTGTCTCTCTTTCTCTATCTCTCTGCAAGCAAAGCACCCAAATCCTCAATGCAATAACAAATTACTTTTCTAGAATGTGATGGTGGTATGCCTCTTGAACTATTGCAGTCATTGGGGTGTAGGTACACCCACAGTGCTGTTAGGGTGCAGGTTCTGGGATTTTGAACCAGTGGGACAGTAAAGGAACAAGTCTAGATTGCGTAATTTCTGTGGTATTAGTGAGTTCCTGCAGAGCATCCTGTAGAGGGTCCACATTGTTGTCATTGTGTATCAGTAATGAAGGGAGTGAATGCTGAAAAAGAGGGCTGAGTTGTAAGGCAAGGGTTGCTTCATCCTTGAGTATTGTTGCAATTGCAGCCAGCCAGGCGCACTGAGATGTTCCATCACACTCCTGACTTGTGCCTTGTAGATGATAGACAGGCTTTGGGGCTTCAAGAGTTGTGTTACTTGCATCAAAATTTTAAGCCTTTGACCTGTTCTGGTATTAACAATATTTATATGACTGATCTAATTCCATTTCTAGTTAATAGCAAGCCCCCAGGATGTTGAGAATGTGAAATGTAGCTACAGTAATTCCAATGAATATCAAGTGGAGATGGATAGTTTCTCTCTTGTTTGAGATGGTGATAAACTTTTGTGGTACAAATGATGCTTTACACTTTAGAGCCCAGGCCCGGATATTTCCCAGTCTTATTGCATATGGATATAGGTTACCTTAGTATCTGAGGAATTGCAAATGATGCTAAACATTTTGCAACCATCAGGCAACATCCTCGCTCCTGACCTTGTGATGGAGGGAAACAGCTGATGATAGTATGTCTGAGGCACTACCCTGAGGAAGTCCTGTGGAGATGTCCTGAAGCTGTATCCTGTATGTCTGTATCCCCACCATCAGGTGAGGGGAAACAACACATCACACTATGCAAGCCCACTAACAGGCCTTATCTGACATTTTAACCCTCTTCTGTTTTGGATTCTTAAGTGTGGAGAATGAAACCAGGCAAACATTCAATGTCAAAAAGCTCACAAACAGATATACAGCAGTACTACAGATAAATCAAAATGGTTTCACTTGATTTGTTGAAACTGTTGATAGTCAAAACGCTAAGAAACAACAGATGAGGTTTTCTACTTAAATGCTGCTCCCATGGGACAAAAGTACATGTCTGAATGTTTTACAGAACATAGATCTTTCCCTCGCCGTTGCCCCTTTCACCTATTGGTCTAGCTATTGCAGTCAGCAGCAAATAGCATTAGCCATTCATTCCACTAACATTTGCCCACACACTTCCTATGAGGTTGTACACTGAAAATTGCTGTGATTAGAAAGCAATTTTGCATGGCAAATTTACAATCTTTAGATGGGCCAATCAGCCATCTCTTGCTTTCTCCCCCTTCCCTCACTGCAGCCCTGTCTTTAAGTTTTTGTGTTTTCAAACATCCAGCTGCCCTGTGCTGGCAGCTAAAGCTTTAGATGAAGAAGAAAGTGAGAAGGAAGGAACAATTTATTTTGATCTGACATGGAACAAACATAAGCCCAGAAACTGGCACAAAACAAAACTCAGTGGGTAGCAGGGGTGAGATCTGCACATTGTGTGCCACTGTGACAATACGTTTCTCACAACTGCACTTATTTTTACCTTTTACCTTTTACAACTCTACTTTGTGTCCATTTGCTTTTAGCTTCATATGTTTGAATAGCCTCAGATATTCGGTTTCCAGCCATGGTCATCTCACCCCCATGAATCTGTAATTGCTAATATGTTGTGCCAATATAATAGCAAATATTTGGATGATTAATTTGTTTGTATTATTGTAATACTCCACATGTGGGGAGGCGATAGCCTAGTGGCGTTATTGCTGGACTGATAACGACCTGGATTCGAATCCAGGCACTGCAGTTGGTGGAATTTGAATTCAATAAATATTTGGAATTTAATTATGACTATGAGTCCATTATTGGGAAAAGGCTGTCTAGTTCACTAATTTCCTTTTAGGGAAAGAAACTGCCATCCTTACCTAGTCTGGCTTACATGTGACTCCCACAGCAATGTGGTTAACTCTTAATTAGGTGAAAGTGAGTACTGCAGATTCTGGAGATTAGAGTCGAGATGAAGGGCTTTTGCCCGAAACATCGATCTTTCTGCTCCTCGGATGCTGCCTGACTTGCTGTTCTTTTCCAGCACTCTCTCTTAACTCTTAACTGTCCTCTGGGCAATAAATGCTGCCTGGCCAGCGATGCCCTCATCTTGTGAATGTATAAAGAATAAAAAGGATTTGGATTTAACAGCTTTTTAAGACTTATCTTTTTTGACGAATTTTGTTCTTGCTTTTGATAGGCCAAGGAGGAGATTGTCTTCAAATTGTCATGGTTTCGTGTTGAGCATGCAACTCATTCTTTTCAGTGCGAAAGAGGTAACCAGTTGCTTGAATATACTTGTGGTCTAGACCATCAAGCAAGGTTTGTTGCATGATGTCTCAGCTCCCATTGGTACGGGAGCAGAAGCTTCCTGGTCTGAAAGTTGTAGTGGAAGCTCAAACTGAGGTAGTCCAAAATATCAGCCTGGCACCATGTGAGTGCTACCACTGTTGATGGGATACTAGTGGTTGACAGGATTTTCAGGGTCTCACAGTCCATCAATTGGCCCTGAAGGGTCAGCCTGGATGAGTGGCAGTGTTGCTGTGGAGGATGAACCCTCTGCCCTCTCTCAGAATCACAACATCCATGATGCCTCTACGCCTTGTTGTTGTCTGTTGGTGAACCCAGTCCACTGCTGCACATGCCAAAGGTAATGCAGCCTGAAGATGGGTCGTCTCGCACCAATGTTAGTGGAGGTCTTCTTCAAAGACATCTGCAGTCTGAAACTTTACAGCCTTCCACCTGTCATTGGGATGTAATTATGTCTGTTCATTAGGCCAGCCAAAGCCACCCACAAGTTAGGCATAGAAAGAATGTAAAGGGCTGATTCATTCTTTCTACGGAATATTGAATGGAATATTGAACATGTTGCTAGATAAAATTAGTGGTGGTTTTCTTTCAGAATCATATCCAAAAGAACTCTGTGGTCATCTAAACAACAGAAAGATGAAGTGTTCAAATATTGACCAAGGGAGATTTGTGGCTTTAATTCAGTGAAACTGAGTCAAACAATGCACTCCTGAGTGGCCCATCCAGAAAATGGCTTGGGCAACATGGATTGGGCAACCTTCTCCTCTTCTTTTTCCTCCTCCTCCTCTTCCTCCTCAGGTTGTTCTTCAGACATAAGGACAGAAATTGCTGGGGAAACTCTGCAGGTCTGTAGAGAGAGAGAAACAGAGTTAACATTTCGAGTTTGAAACAACTTTTCTTCAGAACTGAAGGGGGTTGGAAAATAGTGCATTTTCTGCCATAGATAGAGGGGAAAGAGGTGTTAGTGGCATAGGTGATGAGGGTGCCCAAAACAAAAGACAATTGGATTAGATTCCCTACAGCGTAGAAACAGGCCCTTTGGCCCAACAAATCCACACCAACCCTCCCAGACCCATTCCCCTATATTTACCCCTGGCTAATTTCACCTAACCTGCACATCTTTGGACTGTGGGAGAAAACCAGAGTACCCAGATGAAACCCACGCAGACACAGGGAGAATGTGCAAACTCCACACAGACAGTTGCCTGAGGCAGGAACTGAACCCAGGTCCCTGGCACTGTGAGGTAGCAGTGCTAACCACTGAGCCACCATGCAGGTTAGAATGGACGAGGGAATCAGAGAAATTAAGCATGTCAGTATCTCAATAATGAGATCAAATGCAGGCCAGAGAAAAGGGCAGAGGTGGAGGGATGTTTTGGAGATGGATGGAAGTATCTATGGAGGCAGTCAGGATTCCTGTCCAAAGAGATAGGCATGGAGGCAAAGGCAATGGAAGAATAGATCAATTTCACATCATGCACAATATTCAATGATGTGGGGACATACTGGGACAAAACTAGATCCTTTGTTGAGCGAGATTATTCAGCATCAGGGAAGAGGAGATCAGTGGTATAGTGAATATATCGCAAGCGTAGGAATTAGACTAAGAGATGGAGCTAGAGAGAAAGAAAATTGGGAGGTGGGGGGGGGGGGGATATCTAGAGGGTCATCAGTACCTGTGAAGTGTTAGAGGTTGTTTCCTTTTTTGAAGAGGTGACAAAGTTGTTTGATGAGGGAAAGGATGTATTTGTCATATACATGGACTTTAAGTAAGGCATTTGATAAGATTCCCATTTGTAAGCTGATGAAGAAGGGGAAGTCACATGGACTCCAAGGTGTTCTGGCTAGATGGCTAGAGAACAGGCGACAGAGAGTAGTAGTGGAAGGGTGCTTCTCAAAATGGAGAACTGTGACCAGTGGTGTTCCACAGGGATCTGTGCTTGGACCACTGTTGTTTGTGATATACATAAATGATCTGGAGGAAGGTGTAGGTTGCCTCATTAGCAAGTTTGCAGATGACACTAAAATTGGTGGAGTAGCAGATAGTGAAGGGGACTGTCAGAAAATACAGCAGAATATCAATAGATTGGAGAACTGGGCAGAGAAATGGCAGATGGAGTTCAGTCCAGACAAATGCAAGGTGATACATTTTGGAAGATCCAATTCAAAAGCGAACTATACAATAAATGCACCAACATGAACCCACCTGCTAATTTTGCTGCTCTTCTCACTTCTGAACTTCCTGTTCCTCCACATGAATTCTTACCATCTCTGGAAGTGAGATTTAAACTCCTCCAGCAGAATAATCTCTCTTAGAGCCTCATAGGCCTTATCTATTTTCAAAGCACGCACCCATAGATCAAAATAACCATGTTTAATTCTTTCGAACCCAACATAAGTCTGATCTGGTTCCTTCTTTACCGTACATGTGTCAGACATGCCAAATGGTAGGTAAGCCACAGGCAGTAATAAAACCAGCACCTTAGTTGCTGATTGCTACACTTGAAGAACCTTTCACACGGGTTATAATCTATTGTGTAGGTCCCCTCCCAAGAACTAAAAGTGGGAACCAGTACTTGTTAACCATAACAATGTGTCTACCAGATTTCTGGAGGTAATTCCATTACAGAGTATCAAGGCAAAAAGTATAGTAGAGGAGTTAATAGCTTTCGTCATGATATGGGCTACCCAGAGAGATTCAGTTGGACCAAGGGTCCAAATTTTACTGTTAGGATGTTTAAGGAGGCTATGAATAGCTTAGGTATGCAGTAGTTTAAATCCAGAGCATATCATCCTGAATCCTAGGGAGCTTTAGAAAGGTGGCATCAGATTTTGAAAACCATGTTGAGAGCATACTGTCAGGATTACCTGAATGATTGGGATAAAGGTATCCCATTGATATTGTTTGCCATTAGAGATGCCCCAAATGAATCTTATCGGTTCACTCACTTTGAGTTAATATTCGGGCAAGAAGTGAGAGGTCCTTTGAAATTAATTAAAGAAAAATTGACTGATAGGAGATCTCACACGTAGATTATGTATTGGAGGTGAGGGAAAGATTAAATAGAGTAGGTGAGTTAGTTAAACAGCACCTAAAGAGGGCACAGCAGAGAATGAAGCAGGTTGCAGATAAAAGCTCTGAGACTTAGATGTTTTCCCGAGGGACTAATGTGTTAATACTGTTACCAATGGTAGGAGATCCCTTCAAAGCCAGGTTTAGTGGAAAATTTGAGTCAGGTGAACTATTTAGTAAAGATGTCAGATAGGGAAAAAGAAAGGTATCGAGTATGTCATATGAACATGTTGAAACCGTATCATACTAGAGAGAAAGAACTGGAGAAACAGGTGTTATTTACTGCCCCACAGACTGAGGAATCAAATCCAGATGATATGGATTTTGATGTGCCTCAAAATAAATTAAAAAATGAAGAAGTCCTTGAGGAATGGGATAGGTTAGTAAACTATCTGTCTCAGGAGCATAGAATGCAGTTGAAAGATTTGTTACTGTAGTATAAGAACTTATGTAAGAATCAGATGGGGAGGACTAATGCTGTTGTACATGAAGCAGATGTAGGGAATACTGTCCGATAAAACAACACTCCTATCGCTTTAACCCTTTCAAAGCCAGACAGGTCCAGATGGAGGTGGAGACCATGCCCGGCAAGGACCAAGCCAGAGTGAGTGGAGTTCGCCGATCGTCTTAGTTCCCAAACCTGATGGGACTCAACGATTCTGCATGGATTATGGGAAAGTCAATGTTTTTATAAAATTGGAGTCATATCTAATTCCTAGATTGGAGGACTGTATCAAGAAAGTCGGAGAAGCCAGTTACATCACCAAGTTGGATTTAATGTGTGGTTACTGGCAGGCATCTTTATCAGAGATGGTGAAAGGAATTTCTGCATTTATAACCCCAAGTGGGCTATATCAGTTTAAAGTGATGCTCTTTGGAATGAAGAACGCACCTGCCACATTCCAAAAACTCATGAACAGAGTTGTGGCTGGGTTAACAAACTGTGCAGTCTATTTGGACGATGTACTGATCTTTAATAAGTCCTGGAAAGATCGCATGGTACAATTGGCAGAGTTCTTTGAATGACTACGAGAAGCAAAACTGGTGATAAACTTAAATAAAATTGAATTCACGAAAGCAGAGGTGACATTCTTGGAACGTAACAAAGGTCATGGAAGGTTGACCCCACGGAAAACAATGACGAAGGCCATCAAGGAATTTTCACAACCAACCTTGAAGAAAGAGGTGCTTCAATTCTTAGGACTCAGCGGAATCTATTGAAGGTTTGTTCCAAATTTCAGCAGTAAATTGGCACCGTTAACTGATTTGCTGAAGAAGAATGCAAAGTTTTGGTGGACAGAACAAGGCCAGGAGACATTCGACCATTTGAAAGCCATATTAGCCACCAAACCCATTTTAGCTACACTAAACATTTCAAAATATTTTAAAGTTGCCATCGATGCTAGTGACATGGGAGTTGGAGCTGTACTCCTACAGGAAGATGAGGATGGGCTTGAACTGCCAATTGGTTACTTTTTGAAGAAGATAAACATCCACCAAGGAAGTACTCCATAATTGTAAAGGAACTATTGAGTTTGGTACTAGTCTTCTAACATTTCAATGTGTATGTCACAAACAATATGTCAGAGACAGTTGTGTGTATGGATCACAATCCGCTTACATTCTTAAAATGCTTTAAAGAAGAATATGAGACTATTTTGTTGGAGTCTTATATTGTAGACCTTTAATTGAAAAATCATATATGTTGTGAGTCATAAGAATGTAATTGCAGATGCATTATGGTAGATTTAACTGATAGAGTTTACAAGAGATTTATATTTGTTTAATGTTTTATTATATATACAGTTATATAGGAAGAGGTTAAGGTGAACTTATATTAATGCTATCTGGATGTTAGGGTGATGTGTTAAAAAAAAGAAGAAAACAAATGAAGACATCGTTTCATTATGATGGTTCATTTTTTTCTTAAGGGGGAGGTGTTATGAAGATGTGGTTGCACTGTAATTTTAAGAGAGTTAAAAACTAGCAGAAACTACCTGACAGCACCATGTGTTCTGAAAAATGATACAATATAACATGTGCTTCAGGTACTAGGGTAGCTGATTGCCCCAAAAATACAAAACTCCAATCCAGTTTGAATTTAGTATATTGACAATCTTAAAAGCCAATGACAATGGCTTTGGTCTGATACCCTCAAAGCCAATCAGACCAGGGAAAATGGAACAGTTGAGAGGAGAGCTGCCAAGCTACCAGCATGTAAAGTTTGCCTGAAAAATAGCTCTCTTAATGGTACTTTAATTGATCAACAACCTGTGAAGCAGAATCCCCAAGAAGAAGAAAAGACGACAGGAATACAGAGAAGACTGAAAGCTGCCTGGTTTTGAGATAAGAAGTTTTGTTTTGTAAATTATAATCGGCAGTTTTATTGGACTAGTATCATAGAAGGGAAGGTAAAAGATAGTTTCAAGAGGAGTTGTAAATAGTTTTATTTAATTATTCTCTGTTATACTTGCGGAAATAAATTGTTAATTTTTACTTTAAATAGCTCTTGGCTTATCGAATTTTCACAGATTACTGCATGGGAAAAATCGTTTCTGTGTTACGGGATTTAAATTAGCAGAGGGGTTTACCCCGTGTCATAACAGGCCACATTTAGAATACTGCATACAGTTCTGGTTGCCACCTTACCAAAAGGATTTGGATCCTTTGAAGAGGGTGCAGAGGAGATTCACCAGGATGTTGCCTGGTATGGAGGGTGCTAGCCATTAGGAGAGGTTGAGTAGATTAGGATTATTTTCATTGGAAAGAAGGAGGTTGTGGCGGGGGGGACCTGATTGAGACCCACAAAACCATGAGAGGTGTAGACAGGGTGGATAGCAAGAAACTTTTTCCAGAGTGGAGGACTCAATTATTAGGGATCATGAGTTGAAAGTGAGAGGGGAAAAGTTTAGGGGAGATATGTGTGGAAAGTTCTTCATGCAGAGAGTGGTGGGTGCCTGAAATGAATTGCCAGTGTAGGTGGTAGGGGCAAAAATGATAGCGTCACTTAGGATGTATCTAGATAGATACATGAATGGGCAGGGAGCAAAGGGATACAGTCCCTTAGGTGGCAGGTTTAGATAGAGGATCTGGATCGGCGCAGGTTTGGAAGGGTTAAGGGCCTGTTCCTGTGTTGTAATTTTCTTTGTTCTTTGTTCACTTCCTGATGAATCCTCGCAACCAAACTCACTGCACTGGGCTTGAGTTAGGTAGGAGACGTGATCCTGAAAGAAACTTGGTGGATAAAACCTCTTACTCCCTCCTTCTGCCTTATCTTCCTTGCTGTGTCTGCTCTATTTCCCTGCAAAGCTAGAGAGAGTCAGCACAGGTTAACTGTTGTCTCACAATGCCAGCGACTTGGATTCAATTTCAGCTTTGGGTGACTGTCTGTGTGGAGTTTGTACATTCTCCCTGTGTCTGTGTGGGTTTCTGCCGGGTGCTCCAGTTTCCTTCCATAGTCCAAAGATGTGCAAGTTAGGTGGATTGGCCATGCTAAATTGTTTATTGCGTCCAGGGATGTCTAACTTAGGTGTATTAGCCATGGGAAATGCAGGGATAGGGTAGGGAGATGGATCGAGTCAGGATGCTCTTTGGAGGGTCAGTATGGACCTGTTAGTCTGAATAGTCTGTGGGAATTCTATGAGAGATGAGGGAGATCGCGAACTGAATGCTAGAGGGCTGCGAGAAAATGATGCAATTCCAAAGCCACTGAAGTCTTCTTCACATTCAGTGCAAACTCTCTGCAGATCTCATCAACTTTTATTAACTCCTCCCAACACTGAGCACTAACTCACTCACAGCAAGGGTCAGTAAAAGCTAATAAGCAAAGAGCCTAATGTTGTTGATGATCTCTTTACATAGCATGGGAAGAGCTTGGGATCCTCAGTTGTGTGTGTGTGTGTTAAGCGAGACAATGAAATGGAATTGAGCTGACATCAGTGAGTGGTCTGGTGTCAGTTCGGAATTAAATGATTGATTCACAGTCTACCAACTCGGCATATTTACAGTGCATGAGCATCGTCGCAATGATGCTACCCTCATCAAGGAGGTTCATAACACTAGCCATCCTGAAAGTGGGCTGAAGCAACGTGGATGCTATGTCTCTGCTGAACCAGCACCCATACAAATTCTGTGGCCGTTGCATTCTCCACTCACTCACACTTTCCAAACAGTGCACAGAGAACAAAAAATGTTCTCTCACTTTCTTTTGCAATGGAAAGACACCAACGAACCAATGTGGGCAAGACTGACTGACTGACTGGCAGCCAGAGAGAATGTCTACATTCCAACAAACGAACATTGCTGTCGCTCTCTACTTGTTGATGGACTGGATTTGTAATAAGCTGGTAGCAAAAGTATTGTCATGCACCTTAGAGAGATTACTGTTACCCTAGCATTGAAACCTCTAAGAAGTGACTCCAGGTAGGATTGTTACTTCAAAGTGTAAATTGCTTAGAAACTGTACAGTTGAAAGATTGCTATATATTTTGTTTTTTTTTATAATCAAGAATTATATATCTCTGTTTTAAGTTGCATTCTTTGAATTAATATCATTGAGTTAATAGAATGAAAAAGTGAAATTTTGATTTACAGACTCATACTGAAATTTTGGCTATGATTCATCAATTACAAGAAATTTTACTCATTACATCACTAACATTCCGCAGTGTTACAAGAAGCAAACTCCAAAATGCCCCGTTGTGCTTTTTTTATCTCAAATCTTTTGCAAAGTATTGAATTATCAGTTTGCTGCTGCTTATTTACCTTTGCCCTCATATTATGAGCACTTCATTGCAATAGCAGACAGCACCTACATTACCTGAAACCTTGAGACATGGCCTTCATTGGCAGATATATTTACTGGTAGACTAATTCTTCTTCAGATTTGGTCCCACTGCTGAATAACTCCTAATTTTTCATTTCTTCTTCAGATTATCTAACAAAACAGGTCGTTATGTTGGCAGGATTTATTGATATGTTTCTGCTTGTGGTAAAATTACTCTGTGAGCCCAAGGTTGTGAATTAAATGCATAAATATTTGAATTCGCTCATTTCTTAGATGGGAAATATATAAATAAATTACTGGGATTGGAAATGTTATTATGCATTTTCAATCTGATCTGCAAATTGATCATTGCTGCTTGCAATGAAAGCTCATCTACCCTGTCAACTCAAACATAGTATTAATTCTTCATTTATCTTGCATATTGCAACAGCTGCATGTTTATCATCAGGGTGAAGTCTCCTCACACAACAAAAAACATTTAATCTGAGGGTGAGGGTATTCAACCCCATACCTTCCAGTTTTGCTTTTGCTTTTGTTTAATTCAATAAAGAATATTGAGTATTGACAAATATGAGGTGATGCATTTTGGAAGGTCAAGTACAGGTGGAAATTATACAGTGAATGGCAGAACCATAGGAGTATTGATATGCAAATGGATCTCAGTGTGCAGATCCACAGATCACTGAAGGTGGCAGTGCAGATAGATAAGGTAGCAACAAAAGGCCTATGGCATGCTTGTAGAAGTGAGGACTGTAGATGCTGGAGATCAGAGTCGAGATGTGATGCTGAAAAACACAGCAGATCAGGCAGCATCCGAGGCGCAGGAGAATCAACGTTTTGGGCATAAGCTTTTCATCAGGATTCCTGATGAAGGGTTTATGCCCAAAACATCGATTCTCCTTCTCCTCGGATGCTGTCTGACCTGCTGTGCTTTTCCAGCACCATACTCTTGACTATGGCATGCTTGCCTTCATTAGAAGGGGGATTGAGTACAAGGATAGATGAGTTATGCTGCAGCTTTCTAGAAGTTTAGTTTGGCCACACTTGGAATACTGCATATAGTTCTGGTTACCACACTACCAGAATGATATGGATGCTTTGGACAGGTTACAGAAAAGGTTTACCAAGATGTTCCTTGATATGGAGAATTTTAGCAATGAAGAAAGTTTGGATGGGCTGGAATTTTCACTGGAATGCAAGAGGTTGCAGGGTGATATGATCGAAGTTTATAAATTGTGAATGATATGGATAGAGTGGAAAGCATAAGGCTTTTTAGTCAGGGTGGAGAGGTCAATTACTAGGGGACACAGGTTCAAGATGCAAGGGGGTGCTGGTTCAAAAGAGATGTGTGAAGCAAGTTTTTCACACAAAGGGTGGTGAGAGCTTGGAGCGTGTTGCCAAAGGAAGTGTTGGAAACAGACACAATAGCAGCATTCAGGAAATACCTAGACAAATACATGAATAGGCAGGGAATAGAGGGATACGGATCCTGTAGGTGAAGACAGTTTTAGTAAGGAAGGGCAAAATGTGTCAGTGCAAGTTTGGAGGTCGAAGGGCCTGTTCCTGTGCTGTGTTGTTCTTTGTTCTTTGTATTGTTTTTTTCCCGCAATGTGAGGGGCTTTACAAAATCCACAATTGCAAAACAGAAGTTTCGAGTTCAAAACCTTGTTAGAGGGATGTGAGTGGAAACTGACATCAACTGAAAATCATTTGTCATTTTGTGAATTTGTTTTGGAAAAATTAGCAGATGACAAAATGTGATTTTTAAAAAATCTCACCTCATAATTTAACTCTTGGAATCTAGGTATCATTCTGGTAAATCTATACCGTAGTCCCTCTGAGGTCAAGTTGTGACACGCAAAGTGGTTCACAATACTCAGGACAGCCCATAACTGTAGCATGAGTTCTAGCTCTTGTACCCAGGTTCTGTAGTTATAAATCCAACACTTGATTAATTGTTTCGATTATTCTCATGTTTGTGATATTTTAATGACCAGTGCAGCACACCCAAAATTCAGCAGGTGATAGACTCGTTATTTTATTTGTGTGACTGCACTAATATGTTTTTGCAGCATATTATCAAAATAGATTATTCCACTGGTGACAAGAAAGCCTTCCACAGGAGGAGAATGGCAAAATACAACATTCCTGTAAGGCAACAGGTCACTTGAATGATCTGAAAGCCAAAAATCTTTCAAACATTAAGAGAAAAACAGAGCTAATGTTTCATGTCATATGATACTTTCAGGATTGTCTCTTACTACCACAGATGCTGCCAGACCTATTAAGTATTTCCAGAATTTCTGCTTTTATTCCAAATCTCCAGTGTCTGTCGTATTTTGCTTTTGTGTCACCTGTATGATCTGTAGGCAACTGGAAAGATTTTAATTTGAATCATTATCTAAAACAATAAACTTTCTGTCCCTGTCATGTAGATGAGCAATGAGTTAATCTCATTTATAATTTAAACATTCCACAATTTCCGAGAGGAAATGATAGCTGAAGAAAACCCCAGCAATGAATTATATGTCAGGGATTGCAGTTTAACAATTAAAGATGAACCAGGAAAACATTCTCTTTTGTTTCTTGTCCCTTCACTCTCTCAAACTACAGGAGCTTCATTACATTACTCTGGGCAAGATTTAATCCTACCTGGAGTGAGGCCCTTCCTGAATACTGTGCATCTGTATTCACAAAGGACAGGGACATGCTGGATGGTGAATCAAGAGAGGGATATTTGATATTCTAGGATTTCTTGATGAGGTGTTGGGTGTTTCGAAAAGCTTGAAGGTAGACAAGTCC
This sequence comes from Chiloscyllium plagiosum, assembly GCF_004010195.1. Lineage (NCBI taxonomy): Eukaryota > Metazoa > Chordata > Chondrichthyes > Orectolobiformes > Hemiscylliidae > Chiloscyllium > Chiloscyllium plagiosum. Next base: position 20,952,959 of record NC_057739.1, read on the forward strand.
CCAGGACCTGATAGTATGTATTCTAGAAATCTGAGGGAGGTGAAAAAGGAAATTGCTGGGCCTCATATGAAATCTTTGTTTCCTTTTTAGTTACAGGCAAGGTCCCAGAGGACAAACAAAGAGCCAATGTTGTTCCTTTGTTTAAGCAGGGCAACAGAGATAATCCTGGAAATTACCGGTCAGTGAGCCTTACAGCTCAGTGATAGGGAAATTATTAGAGAAGATTTTTAGGGACAGGATTTATTCACATTTGGAAAAATATTAACTTATTAGTGACAGGCATCATGGCTATGTGCAGGGGAGGTCATGTCTCACAAATTTGATTGAGTTGTTTGAGGAAGTGACAAAGGGGTCTTAAAAGACAGAGTAGCAGTGGAAGGGTGTTTTTCTGACTGGAGATCTGTGACCAGTGCTGGAACCCTTGTTATTTGTTATGCATATAAATTATTTGGAAGAGCACGTAGGTGGCCTGATTAGTAAGTTTGTGGACAACACAAAGATTGGGGGAGCTGCGGATATTGAGGAAGATTGCAAGCAGGATATAGATAGGCTGGAGACTTGGTGGAGAAATGGCAGGTCGAGTTTAAGGAGTTGTGAGAGGCAAGTTTTTAATGCAGCGGGTGATAAGTGCCTGGAATCCACTGGCAGAGAAGGTGGGAGAAGCAAATATAATAGCAACATTTAAGGGGCATCTTGACAGGTAAAAATAGACAGGGAATAGAGTGGATTTGGACCACCTGGTGGTAAAAGGATTTTAGTTTAGAAAAGGGTTATTTGTAAGTGCAGGGTTGGTGGGCTGAAGAGCCTGTTCCTGTACTGTTCCGTGTTCTTGTTCTTTGTTTCAAAGTTGGAAGAATATATTGATGTTTTCACAGTGCATAAGGCCCAAGCTAATGCCAACAGGATTTACAATATGCTTTCTGGCCTATGCCAACTGCTAAACTAGTGGAACATGCTGGGATAAGCTGCCAGGTAGACTCTATTTTCCCTCCAAGAAGCTAGGGACAATAAGAGAAGATTGAATTGTTTTACATTAAGTGAAAATGATACTTAGACCCTGAGGCGATTACCATTTATTTACATGATAATGCAAATTTTAAAACATTTGCAATAAATTGACATGTTTTGAAATGGATCAGAATTTTTCAATGACATCAGTTTTCACTTGGTTTCACTCACCACAGAAAAGAACAGATTAGGAACACGAATTGAATCCAGTGTATCTGATACGCGATCTAACTCCAATACCTACTTTGGCAAATCCCTTTTCACCTGCATAAAATGAAAACCCATTATTCTAACTGTGTAAAAACAAAGTATTGTGAATTCTGGAGATCTGAAATGAAAAAGAACGTAATGTTCTAGAGAAACTCATCAGGTCTGGCAATACCTATGCAGAGACAAACAGAGTTCTGAAAAAGATACATATTGGACTTGAAAGATTAACTCTGTTTCACTCTCCATATATGCTGCCAGATCAGCTGAGTTTCTCCAACACTTTCTTTACCTCACTCAGGTTTGTGCTATTGACAAATGTGGCACTATATCTCCTGTCCCCTCATCCCAGTCATTTATATGAATTGTAGAGAGTTGACATGCTAGAACTGATCCCTGTGGGATACCACTCATTACATTTTGCCAACATGATTATACCTAACTTCTGCTTTCTGTTAACTGGCCAATCTTCCTATTTGTGTCAAGATATTAACCCTTCCTACACCATGAGATTTTATTTCTGCAATAACCTTTGATGTGACGCTTCATTAAATTCCTTCTTGAAGACCAACACAAGTTCCTCTTTATCCACAGCACATGTTACTACAAAGAGATTCAATAGCTTGCTCAAACATGACTTCTTTATCACTAAATGTTGACTCTTCCTGATTATTTCGAACTTGTTTAAGTGCCCGGCTATAACCTCTTTAACAATCCCTTCTAACATTTTCCCTTTCACAGATATTAAGCTAACTGGCTTGTAATATCCTACTTTCCTAGTTACAATCAGCATTACCTTCAAATCAAATGGAAATTTCCTCGAATTGAGGGAGTTTTGTAAAATTAAATCACCGCATCAACAATCTCAATAGGCACTTCTTTTAGGATCCCAGGATGTGGTCCATCATGGAGCGGGGAGGTGGGCATGTGGACTGACATGGTGGCTCAGTGGTTAGCACTACCGCCTAACAGCGCTAGGGACCTGGGTTCGATTCCATCCTCGGGCGACTGTCTGTGTGGGTCCTATCTGGGTCCTCTGGTTTCCTGCCACAATCCAAAGAAGTGTAGGTTAGGAGAATCAGCCATGCTAAATTGAACATCGTGTCCAAGGATGTCTAGGTTAGATCATTAGTCAGGGGAAATGTAAATTGTAGGGGAATAGATCTGGGTGAGATACTCTTCAGAGAGTTTGTGTGGACTTGTTGGGCCAAATGGCCTGTTTTGACACTGTAGGAATTCTATGAAAGACCTGGGCACTTGTCAGTCCACAGATCCACCAATTTACTCACTACCAACATCTCTGATGATTTTCTCATTTGTTGCTCCTTCTGGCATATTATTGGCGTACACTTTATAGTGAAACACAATGAAAAACGCCTGTTCAATTCATCTGCCATCTCTTTAGTTTCCAATATTACTTCTCCAGACTCAGTTTCTTAGGAACAACTCTTTTTAGAAATATTTTCAAACATTCTTACTGTTTTTATATTCTAGCTACAGTTCTGTACGAAAGAAAACAGCCCCAGCCTATTCAATTTTCCACTGTAGCGGCAATTTTCAAGCCCTGGTAACATTCTTAGAAATCTCCTTTGTACTTTCTCTGGAAGAATTATATTCTTCCTGTAATATGGTGCTGAGAACAATGCATGAAACTCCAGTTGCAGTCCAACTAGTGTCTTACTTAGTTCCAGCAGTACATCTCTGCTTTTGTATTCAGTACCTTGCCTGATGAAGCAAAACATCCAACATGTCTTCTTTACCACTTTACTTGCCTGCATTGCCATTTTCAAGGACTTGTCAACTTGCATTTCAAGGTTTCTCACTTTTTCTACTTCCCAGTGTACTCCCATTTATTGTATATTTCCTCATTTAGTTCACCGTCCACCATTACATAATCTTGCACTTCTTCAAATTGCATTCCATTTATCACTTTCTACACACTCAAATAACTCATTGCCATTATTCTGCAGTCAACAGTCATACTCTTCATTTGGATGTAGGTTAGCTCTCTGAGCTGGAAGGTTTGTTTTCAGACGCTTCGTCACCATACTAGATAGCAACATCAGTGAGCCTCCGGATGAAGCAGTGGCGGCATAGTCCACTTTCTACTGTGTTTAGGTTTCCTTGGGTTGGTAATGTCAATTCCCATGGTGATGTCATTTTCTGTGATGCCATTTCCTGTTTTTTTTCTCAGGTGGTCGTAAATGGGATCCAAATCAATGTGTTTGTTGATAGAGCTCCAGTTGGAATGCCATGCTTCTAGGAATTCTCATTGACATTAGTTTTGCTTGTTGTCTGTATAGGATCTTGCAAGTTCATTAGCTGCTATTTTAGTGTGTTGATGGGCTTGTGGATTACCATGACGCCAAGAGGTCTGAGTAGTGGCATCATGGTGACCCACAAACCCACAAACACACTAAAACAGCAGCTAATGAACTTGAAAGACCCTATACAGACAACAAGCAAAACTAATGTCATTTACAAAATACTGTGCAAGAACTGTAACAAAAACTACATTGGACAACAGACAGAAAACTAGCCACCAGCATACATGAACATCAACTAGCCACAAAAATTCATGGCCACTTTCACTAGTATCCTTACATACAGATGAGAAAGGACACTACTTCGACTGGGACAACACATCCATCCTAGAACAAGCCAAACAGAGACACACACAAGAATTCCTAGAAGCATGGCATTCCAACTGGATCTCTATCAATAAATACATTGACTTGGATTCCATTTACCATCCCCTGAGAGAAAAGAACAGGAAATGGCATCACCACAGGAAATGATATCACCAACCCAAGGAAACCTAAACACATAAATAGAAAGTGGGCCATTTGGTAAATGACATTAGTTTTGCTTGTTGTCTGTATAGGGTCTTTCAAGTTCATTAGCTGCTGTTTTAGTGTAAAACAGCCACCAGTGCTTCATCCAGAGGCTCACTGATGATGTTACCTAGTATGGTGATGAAATGTCTGAAAACAAACCTTTCGGCTCAATGAGCAAACCTACATCTAGAACCTCAACCTGACCTACAAAACTTTTCAAAACTCACTAATATTCTTCATTATCAGGTACACAGCCAACCTTTGTCTCTTCTACAGATTTCTCCAGCAAGCCTCAAGTCTAAAATCATTAATATATATCAGAACCAGCAATGGCCCCAACAGTGCGCCCTGTGGAACATCACCAGAAGCCACTTTCTATTCTCAATAACATCCGTCCTACCCTGATTTCCTGTTACTGAATCAATTTTGGAGCCAACATATCCCATTCCCTCATATCCCATGGACTCAGTTTTTCTAAAGATTCTGCCATGTGGGCCCTCATCAAATTCTTTACTGATAGCCACATAGACAACACTGCACTACTTTTGTCAATTCTTCTTGTTATTTCCTCAAAAAATCCAACTGTTAGAGAGATATGAACCTTCCTTAATGAAAGCATGCTAATTATTCCCAATTAATTTGTGTCTTTTTAAATAACAAGTAATTATATTCCTCAACATTGTTTCTAGTAATTTGCCCACTATGGATGCCAGATTGATCAGCTTTCAATTGGTTGGATTATCCCTTGCATTTCTTTTGATTAATATTTACATTTGCAGTCCTCCAATTCTCTGATATGTTGACTATATCTAATAAGGGTTGGAAGTGATCATCAAAGCCTCTGCAATTTCATCCTTCCTTTAACAGCCTAGGACACAATTCCCTGACCCTAGTCATTTACTCAACTTCAATGAGGTCAGTCTGCCCAGTAGTTCCATTCTCATCTGGTTCATTTTATCTAAAATGCATTCTCTTGTCAGCTACTTCAGAATGTCTTCAAAAGACTCAATTAATTTTATTGGATCTGACCTATGCTTTCCAAAATCGTGCAGACTTTATCTAATCAGCTGAAAATTTTCATACCCTTGATTATAGACTCCATAATAACCAAAGAACAGAAGTCAGGCTAATTGATCGGTTGTTCCCTAGTTTCTCTCTATTTTTAAATAATGTTGTTAACACGTGCTTCTATCTAAATTTTAATTCCCAAATTAGTCAATAATAATTAGAACAACTGCAATATTCTTCACCTTCCAGAAAAACTTTTGGATGGAGCCATCTGTTGCTCAGGATTTGTCATTCTTTATTTCTTTGATATTCTCCATTACTGTTATTTTACTTGCATTAATTTTAACAAGTGTCATTGCTGATTCAATACTGATTTTCTTGGGGTGTCTAACATGTTGGTCCCAAGCTGTACTGTAAATACTCAAGCAAAGTGATTACTGAATATTGCCATTTCATTATCATCATTAGTAATATCTGACATTGATGGGCCCAGCGTAGGACTTGCCAAGGCGGCATCGGCTTTCAAGGCAGTGGCAATGTCGGGGTGGCCTCTGCGTTTGGCAGAAACAACAGCATCTGCGGTCAGCTCCGGGAATGTGGTAGGCCCAAGTCGGAATTCCTGAGATTGACGGGAATGCCGGTTGTTTTGGTGGCAGCATGGCAGGCCTGGTGTGCTGCTCCTGGTGGTGCGACAGTAGTGGCCCTGAAGCAGGATCCTGGAATGGACCGTGCAGGGAAAGCGTGCCAAAGCAGAGGAGATCAAGTGCTTTTAGCAAGTGCAGTCCCAGCATGGTTAACCACTTTAGGAAAACTGCAATGTTTAAATGTTTTGCTTCATTTCTTTATTTTTCTATTTATTACTGGAAAGGACTGTAATGCTTAACTTTAATGTCATTCTTTGTTTCTTTCTATTTTTTTTGTACCTAGGTACATGTGTGGCGACATTGTAAACTTTTGTATGTGAGTGCAAGTGACCATAAGGTCTAAATTTAAATCTGAAATCTGAATCAGTGGTATCTGTTTCTGACCAGTAATCTTTTCTTAATTTAATGTTAAGGAAAATTTTGGTGTCATTTTGATGTTCTTTCCACGTATATTTTCTTATTCCTTTTCATCTTTTTTATGCTTTTCCCACTCAACAGGATCAGTATTTATTTTTGAAAATTATGACTCACTAATAAAAGAAAGGTGTTAAATGAAGATCGAGGAGAAAGTGAGGTCTGCAGATGCTGGAGATCAAAGTTGAAACTTTATAGCTGGAACAGCACAGCAGGTCAGGCCGCATCCAGGGAACAGGAGATTCGACGTTTCGGGCACAGGCCCTTCTTCAGAAATCAAGATGAAGATCAACAACATCAGGGATAATGTATCCCATATCTGTTGAAATGAACTATTGAGTCATGCTCACACCATATTTTGACCAGGTAATTTAATCATTATGTTAAAGTTGTCTTTACATGGAGATCCTTTATGAATACATGCTTTTCAGGTTATCCCTTTAGTTGAGTTGTGGGTGTTGATATAATGACATCATATGAAATATCATATTTCATCAACAAGTTAGTAATAGTTTCAGGAACGACTAATCCATAACTATTGTTCCATTATTAACCTATTGAAGATTCTTGTGCAATTTTGGAAATCTACCTTTTTTTCTAGAATTCCTTTCCAGGCAATATCAGACGTACCGTCACCACGAAAATCTAAATATTTGCTAAAATTCACAACATTATTGTTCCTTTATTCAGAAATTATTTAGGTCCACCTTTGGTGTCACTGTGTGGCATACTTTATTCTAAGGCAGAGAGATGAATAGCTGCTTTATAAACTATGGTTTACTAGGATGTTGATAGTTTCATATCACATAGCCTCATAGTTAGCGGAGGTGATAGCCTAGAGATATTATCATTGGACCTTTAGTTCAGAGACCTAGGTAATGTTCTGGGGACCACAGCAGATGGTGGTATTTGCATTTAATACAAATCTGGAATTAAAAATCCAAATGATGAACATGAATCCATTGTTGACCGTCGGAAAAGCCCTGTCGAGAAAGAAACTGCCATCCTTAGCTGGTCTGGCCTATGTGTGACTCCAGAGCCACAGCAACAGTGGATGACTCTTAACTACTCTCTGGGCAATTACAGATAGGCAATTAAGGCTATCCTCACCCATGTTGCCCGCATCCTGTGAATGAATAAATAAAGGGCTGAATCTTACAATTTTGGGTAAGTGTCACATTTGTCGAGTTTCATGGATGTTTTCTTTCCATGACACCCAGAAAGATTTCTTGCTTCATCTTACCAGGCACTCCTCCATAACTGCCTACCTTCCCTAATGATGCCCCTCTTATCTGACTTGAGCCTCACTCTAACACTCTGCATCCCCGAAACAACTCAACACTGCTGGGCTGTCCCAGAATTGACTGGTAAACCTGGCAACAATATCATCTTTAAAAGGAACTCTTGGCCCAGAGCCGATCTAGGTGGTTCCTAAGATATGCACTGGACATGGCAGCTAAGGGGAAAATTGGCAGGGACAAGAAGGACCTGATTACCGGAGCTGTGTTTAGGTGGGACATCCTCATCCACCAGGACTAGCAGAGGAGACTATCACAGCTGGAAGCAAGAATTGAAATAACTGGATAGTCACACTGATGACCAGAAGATGATCACTGGTGGACATGATCACTGAGTCTGACTGTTTGGAAAAGCATTGGAAATTTTTGTTTTATTCATTCACAGGTTGAAGGCATCACTGGTGAGGCAACTCATTTATTGCCTATCCCTAATTATCCAGGGGGCAGTTAAATGTCAACCACAACACTGTGGGTCTGAAGTCACATGTAGGCCACACCGACTAAGGATGGCAGCTTCCTTCACTAAAGGACAATCGTGAACCAGATGGGTTTTTCTGACAATTGACAATGGATTCATGGCCAACATTAGGTTCATGCCAATCTAAGCCAAGGCTGATACCCAGGTCAGTGCTGTTTCAGCTGTCTGGAGCAGTGCAAGGCATTGTGGGAAGAATGGTAATCACTTTCTTTGTTACAACAGTGTAAGTGACACCATCTTCTCAATGTGATACCTCACTCTATGCCTGCTACGGTACCCACTTCCCATCAGGGTTCATGCTCTACTACTCTCACTATTATCTGTAACATCTTCCCCACTCACTGTTACACACCTCAACTTCTGACACCACTCACCCTGAATGGCCTCAGTGCTGTTTACTCACTCACTCACTTGGGGCACCTCCCCACCTCCTCAACAGTTACAGCTGTGCCACCCACTTTCATCTCTCTAAATACTTGCTTCTCTTCATTCTAGAAGGAAGGGAGCCCAGAATAGGACAGGAGGAGTCAAGTTGGGTGGTAGACTACCCAACATTTGTCTCCTTACCTTCTGTGAGGGGAGGATCCTGGCTGTGATGGCCCCAAGTTACTGACTGACTGTGTTCAATCCCTTGGATTAGTATTGGAAGTTGCCTTTGACATCCTTTACTGGGATCCTTTACTAACCAAAAGCTTTTTCCAGTAACTTTGACTGAGAACAGCTGACAACATTACTAGCTTTCTGGCTTTAAACTGCAAACCAAGATAGCAGCATTATGAGCCTGATATCTCTGACCAAGGCTCAAGGTGCAAAATTGGCAAAGCAAGGCAAGGCAGAAATGTTCAGGTCAAACTGATTGAGCTCGAAGACAGCAAAAGAACAGTCAGTGCCCTACAATTTCCTGAGTACTGCCCTTGGGCAAAAGCAAATTCCTCTCCTGGAATAATGTGATTGAATATCAATATAAATAATTAAAACACTCTGCTATAATTTGAATAAGAAAAATAGAAGAATATAGGATTTAAGGAAAACCTACCGGTGAAACCACCTTGTTACTACCAAGTATAGTGTCAGACCATTTTACTGTGTCCAACCACAGCTCTAATAACCTTCTCTTTGAATCCGAAATCTATCCACTTTGTTCTTCAGTGCTGTAGCTGTACTTCTGTTCACTACGCTAGATGGCAGTCTGTTCCCTGCATTAACTATTTTTTTAAAGTATGATGTAATTTCATAAGTACCATTTCTTAGTTTATTCCATTTGGAGAGTTTCTATGATTAGCACAATGATTTGAACACTTCAGCATCCACTTTGCCAGTTCCCTTCATGATTTTTACATTAAATTCACTTCCCCACATTGTTTCTGTTTCTCAACTTGGAAGAGATTAGCTCCTCCCTGGTCTTCACTGTTTCCCTTGATTCACTTCAAATCTCTTTAGGTTCTCTCAGGTTGACCAGAATAATATGGAGAATTTGAAAAATGTTCATGTCATTTTGGTAGGAGTCCTTCAAGCATTTAGTGGATTTAAAAATCTTATTGATAAAGTGGTATTAATTGCCTAGGTTTGGTTTCACCAATGTTTTCTGAGGTGCAATTTATACTCAATTATTAGATGACAAGGACACCTTTCATTTTTAGGGTATTAGAAATAGTGAACAGGGAAAATTAAGCTGAGAGTCTCGGAATTTCTTGCTATACACATCCAGCAAGAATTAAATGTTAAGGCAGAAATTCATGAATGATTCATCTATTCATGAGGCAACAGAATCTTGTCATGTCCAAATGCTTACAGCCTGTAGTCTGCAATGGTATCTGCCACAATTACAGGATTCAAGAATGTTTTTATCTGAAATCATGTCCTCAGAGCTGCTCCAGAGAAATTGTGTATGTGACATGTTTTAGTACCTGTTGTAATAAAGATTCTGTATTCACTTTCAAAATGGAGTGATATTCTTACTTGCTATACATTGTGTTTCTACCCTAATGTCCAAGATGGGAATAATTTTTCTATCTTTCCCTAGAATGCCCTACTTTTTATCCTAAAGTCTGTCAATTCCACTCAGTTCATTTTCCATCTTTGATTTACCATATATAATCATGTAAAAGTTGAATGTTTTAGATTATTTTTAAAGGTTCAATTAATAGGGTCGACTGTTACATGGGCACTAGTTTTGAGGGGGTGAAATTCCTGCTGCAGTTCGAAAATACCATATTATTAGCAGCAGTCAATTTGATTGCTCAACCAATCCTGGGTAATGAAGAAAAACACAATGACTTATGGTAAAGGTAATTACCGGATGAAAGCAAGAGAAACAAGAATAAATTACTGGTAGGAAATTTTAGTTTTACATACTTGTATGAAAATTTAACATGTCAAAGATTCATTAAAATCCTGCAAAATCACACTGTTCAACATCGTCATGGCTTGGTAACATGGCACACTTAAAATGAAACATTTATTAAATTCTGAGTTTGTAAGCGTCTTGAACTTCCCCGCCAAATCCTTCCATTTCCCTCCCACTTACTCTCGTATGTAATAAACCTCAACAACGTTAACAAATTTGTCAAAGATTTAAAGATATAATATATCTCACTTTTATTCAGATGTAATGACACAAGTAAAATGATTAACTTTTTAACGATATTTACTTTTGGATGTATAGTGAACAAAGTGTGATAATACTGATAGACTTAGTCCTGGTCGGAATGAATGAATGAATCAAAAGGTGCTGTAGTAAACCAAGTGGGCTAAGTAGAGTTATGAATGAATGAATGAATAGAGACGCAATATAGTAAACAAAGAACACTGAGTAGAGTTACCGGTATGAATGAATGAATGTGATTTTGTTTAAGTGGATTAATGGGAATATGCAGTTTCCTTTGTAAGAGTTTTATAATGCAATACAGCAGGATCAACATTTATGTGAGATATATGGAAAATACAAGATTTTTTGGCCAAAAATAAGGGGTCGACTTTTACATGAGATCAACTTTAACATGAGTATATATGGTATTATTATTGTCACATGTACCAAAGTACAGTGAAAAGTTTTGTTTCCCTGCTATCCAGACAAATCATACCTTATATATGTACATCAGGTAATAGAACTGAATGCAGAATATAATGTTACAGGTGCAGAGAAAGATCAACTCTAATATTTGAGAGGTACTTTCAAAAGTCTGATAACAGTAGGGAAGAAGCTGTTCTTGAATCTGTTGGGACTTTTGCATCTTCTGCTCGATGGAAGAGGGTGGAAGGGAGTTTAACTGTAGTGGGAAGAGGTTTTGATTGTGATGGCTGCTTTCCTGAGGCAGTGAGAAGTGTAGAATGGAGTCAATGGAAAGAAGGCTGGTTTTCGTGATGGATTGGGCTGCGTTCACAATTCTCTGTAATTTCTTGTGATCTTGGGCAGAGCAGTTGCCACACCAAACTGTGATGGATGCATCTGGATAGGATGCTTTCTATGATGATCTATAAAAATCGGTAAGCGTCATTGTAGACATGCTGAATTTCCTTAGCTTTTTGAGGAAGTAGAGGCTCCACAATTGGACTCCTCAAAAAAAATCTTTATTTGGACACCGAATTGTTTATCATATGTCAAAGGTCCTTGCCGCACAATAAGTTTAATAAGGAATGCAAAATTAACTAGAATATTGGGGAAAAAGCATCTTATTTAATACAGATACCATTTTTACTTCCCCCAAGTCTGGAATAATTATATTCTTACCAAGAATGATTTCAAAACATTTACAAATTGGAAGATGGTTCTAGTTGCTTTATTCTTGGAAACCTTATTTTACGGTTTTGGGATAGGACCATGTTTCCAACTCTGTGATGTTCTACGGCAACTCTGACAGGCTCTTGCACAAGATGAAGTAGAGACATTTTCCCAGGTCCACATTTGGGCTCAGACCTGAAATTAGTCCCATGTGTCATTTTAACAATTGATTTAAGCTGCCAGCATTTGCTCCATCTCCAGATTCATGAAGTAACTGAGTCTGCTTCATATGTTGGATGGTGGGCTTAGCAGGATATCATTGAATATTTAGCAAACTCAGCAAATCACTTTTCTTTTTATGCCAGGTCATTTCTCTGCAAATATCAACAATAGCTTTGGCCTATCTACTGCTGTCAAATAGCTCCTTCACTGATTACATAGTGTGCCACATCACTGCATCTGCTGTGACTTAATTCTATCCCATTGCAGGGTAACATCCTCAATATTAAATAAAGTATTCCTGGTGTACAAGGTCACAATCACCTTGGAAATTATGAATCACCCAGAAATTCTTTTAGTTCTTGTATTGTTCCATCATGTGTCACAAACTAGACAATGCTACTATATTGAACTATGCCTAGAGGAGAATTTATATATGTAGTGAGTGAGTTTTGGAAAATTCTAAGCATCAAGTTGAACAATTTTAACCCTTGTGAAAAGATGCACAAATCGTTATTGATTAATTTACTTCTGCTACCATTGTACCTTGTCATGTATTATGTTGTGCTAACTGAAACTGAAATTAAAGAGGAACATAAGCGAAGTCCAAAATATTTGGGAAATTCCAGGGTGTGGAGCTAGAATGTTTATGTCTGCAATTTTTGTGTAAGTGAGTTTCTGTTGCAGTTGTCCCATTACTTTGCCACAACTTCTTATCAACATACTTTGCACAGAAAGTGAAAGATTGTGACTATTTGGAATAGTTTATTCAGTTCAAGAAATGTAATAACAATTATAAATACCAGCAAGAGTAGGAGCCCATGTAATATGGAATAACAATGAACAAGCTGGAAAGTAAGCTAATAATATGCTGTGCAACAAGAATTACAAACCTGGAGAAATGTTTGGGATGTACAGTGAGGTGTGTGTAGGAAACAACTTAACCTACCACCTAAGTGGATGTGTATTGAAAAGGTACGTCCAGATGAAATTTGTAAGGATGAAGCAAGGCTTGTGTCACAACGTTTTGAGGAAAAAACTGGAGGACCAAGATAGAATGGTAGATTCAGCAATGACAGGGATAGCACTTTCGAAAGTTTTCTTGGCTTTGTTGGGGAAAAAAATGTAACGTTCTCTCTACTTTTCTTACTGGCTATACAGGCTTCTGAGGGCCATGCATGGCTGCAACTTTTGGAACCAGCCGTCAATGCTACAATCAATGGCTGATGTGAATAGCTGTGTGTGGAATATTAGAGTGGCTGCATGCACAACCCAATAGCTTTGAGTGAACATTACTTGGGAATGTAGATCAATTGATATTAAAGCTGGATTTCAGCATGGTGATCACTTTGTCCTCCAATAGAGGCAACAAATGCAGTGAGGACACTCTGGAAGTTAAATAAATGTGTATGTGGTCTCAGTAATATATCTAGAGTTTCGCACCAGTCAGTCAGGTCTGCCTTCCTAAAATCAGGCTGTCTTCAGTTAAAATCAGACTTTGATATCTTTTACTGGCTCCATGAGGAGCAGCTTTCAGACATCTTTATGATACATGTAGATTTTTTTTGTGGAATGGGGGCAATTAATTTGAAAACATTGTCATAAGTCGGCTTAACGCAGAATTCAAAACTGCAAGTCAGGCTTCTGGGGCACTTGAGTACATTAGATTGGAAATTAGGCAGCATGAATAGAATGTAAGTTTGCATCAGTAATCTCATTTGAAAATTATTATTCTCATTGATAATGGTTGAAATAGGGTTTGACAAAAAGATGCACTAACTTCTAAAACTGAAATGGAGGAATTGTGAAGTCTAATCGGAACATTGAATTGACTGGGCACCCAAGTAGGACTCGATGACAGTTTTGAGGTATCAGAGTTGAATATAATTTCAGAAAATCTCAAGGTAGAAAGATTATTTGGGCAAACAAAACATTGAAAATTTTATAACAGAACGCTTTTCACCATTTGGAGATGCCAGGAGCAAGGAACTTGTTTTTAATGATGTTTCTTCTGGAAAACCCTTAAAGTGTTCTCAAGTGCAGGAGGTTTATATATTTTTTCTTGTGGGAAAAGGGCATTAAATTTTTCCCTTTAGCTTGGGAAACTGAAAGTATCAGAAGAGTAATAAAAAGTGCCTTAGTGCCTCATGAAATGAGGTGGTGGATGTGACATTTACTAGAAGAATTTACTAATTCATCTGAAATATCCATAGAGTACCACACCAATCTTCAGTCACCATGGTTAATGTACACTCTGTGAAATGTATGAATGAAACAAAACTGAGAACAAAACTGTTATTGCCGTTTTAGAACAGAAGTGAGAGAATGGTGAAATCTTCAAACTGAAATGGCTAGAGAGCAGCAGACAGCTATCTGACTGTGTTACAAAAAAAGGAGCAAGCTCTAAGATTTGTAGGTCATACTGGGAAAAAAGAAACTTGGAGCTTTAATGTGCAAAGAAAAAACAGGAAAATAGTGTGTTGCAATGTATATGTATTGCTTTTTATTATTCACGTTCTCCCCGTGTCTGCCTGGGTTTCCTCCGGGTGCTCCGGTTTCCTCCCACAGTCCAAAGATGTGCAGGTCAGGTGAATTGGCCATGCTAAATTGCCCGTAGTGTTAGGTGTAGGGGTAAATGTATGGGTGGGTTGCGCTTCGGCGGGTCGGTGTGGACTTGTTGGGCCGAAGGGCCTGTTTCCATACTGTAATGTAATGTAATCTAATCTAATCTAATCTAATATTAATTAATCTGCTTCTGAATTGATTCTATAAATAGGGGAGCTATTGATCAGTGGCATGTGAGGGCTTTTGAAGTGTGATTAATTCAAATAAATTCTGCACTAGAAGTGTGAACTGGAATTCTGTTTGCAAACATTTATCTTCTAGTGTGTAAGACCCTATTGGTGTAGTATCATTGGAATAGGTGCAACAGATACTGAGAAACTGGGAGAATGGAATTGAATCCTTATGGTAAGCTTGTCTAACTTTACTTCTTCATATTCTGCTTTCCTCAGATTCAACTTCTGCTCAGTGTTACTATATTGTTTATGGGAGCTTCCTGTGCACATCTTGGTTGGCGTGTGCCCTACACTGTATGAATGACTATACTTTGAGGTAATTGAGTGGCTGTGAAGTTCTTGGAAACATTTGCAGGTGGTGAAAACTTGTGTGCCTGAGTTCTTCAAGCTCAGATTGATACAGCATGGATGAGAACAGCCACTTTTCTGGTCTAACTGAAAAAGTCTTATCGCATAAATAATAGGAAGTCATTAACATTAATGCAGCTATTTACATTACTTACCACTTCTTACCCCAAGCCTGATTAATGTCCAGGTCTTGCTGCAATGGTGAGAAGTTATTAAATATTAGTGTGAAGAGGGATTTGAGTCTTTATGTATCGATTATATTAAATGGTGCTGTAAACTTGAGGGGATGAAGGCCTACCTCCTGCTCCTCTTTCATCTGTTCTGATATTCTTAAAATTAACTGATCCAAAAGGGCACACCTTGGTGTTGGGTAATCAGCATCCATCCATGTTTTGAGTAGAAACTAGGCCTGGGTCTGGGCTGTAATACCACGAGAGTCAACATTCAAAGAAATCAATAAAACGAAGAGTTTTGGATGCTGAAGATCAGAAACAAAAAACAGAAAGTAATGGAGAAACTCAGCAGGTCTGGTGGTGTTTAGAGAGAAAAGCATAGAAAACCTAGAAATCACTCTGCTGCTGGGTAAAGATCAGGAAACCGCAATAAGATTTGATGTGTCTGATCAAGTCATGTTGGAATTCCAAATGTTTGAGAAAAGCAAAGACTACAAATAGGTAAATGAACACGAGAAGCATGTTTTCTGGTTCCATCTGAGACGTTTTTCACTGAAATCAGTGCACATGAAACTGTGTTTCAGTGTTACAATTATAACTAGTCAGCAAATTCTAATGGACAGTGAATGTGGCGCAGTAATAAACTCACAGCAGATTGCAATGTCACAGTGTAAATACACTGATCAATTGATGAACTGCTTCTTTGGCCCCAAGTCCAATGATATTTGAGGTATTCTTGAGACCAATTCACTTCTTTCATAAAAAAATGAGTGACCATGCACAATGAGCAACTGCTTGAAGCTCTGATCTATAGGAAGAGCAACAAAGTGGAACTGTGTACACAACCCTTAATAATCTAGCAAGGGAATGGGAGTATAGCTAATCATTGAAGATTCTTGTTTTATACATTGAGGCATTGTTTACTCGGCCATTTTTCTAACTGTGGAAGGTTTACGTTCTTCCTGTGACAAAACAATTTTGTCTTGTTTTAGCATGTGAGACTTTATATTCAGCAAACGGCTTTGCTATGCTTGCCCAGTTCCCATCAGTTCCAAAGCTCAAATATATTTGTATGGAATAAGAATGTGTTTTAAGGATCGTTAAGACATTTATTACAGGACATAAGCAGAACCCTTAAGCATTAGTTATAAGAACAGTTACAGGACCTAAATTGTATTACCACTCTACCCTTGTGTGTTTGTAACATACAGAACTCTGCAGAAGCAACACCTGAATTCAAACCACAGTCCCTTCGATCTTGTCGGAAATATTTGAGCAGCCTACGCAATAAAGCAGAAACAAATAGAGTACTTTAACTTTCAAAACTGATTTTTGCTGTACTCCCAACCATTCTGCTTATACCAGCTCAAAGCAGCACCTGGGACACTTTGAAACAGCCACTGCTGGGACTTCCGTGGTTAATTGAACAATGTTTTGAACTTCATGTGGGTGGTTGAAATTTTTTTGTATTATAATCCCCACGCTTCTGCTCTTTGCTTGCAGGTGTTTTACAGGGCATTCAGCTGGGCAGCGATGATCTGCTGCTATTAAGTATACCTGATGATTTTATGATTTTATTCACTGAGCAATATATCAACACGGTTATTTACAGAGTCGTGCTAATAGACCTCAGCTCGTATTGGCTGATGCTATGACTTGAATGCAACATGGTAATATTTCTCATTTTCATGCGTATACATCATAAGCCCACACTAACTGGTGGTGGTTTGATGGATAAAATTAGCAGCATGGTGATCTTTCACTGTGATCTAGTAAACGTTTGTATTTTGTAATGCCTTATATTCACACTTGCAGTTTTCATTTTTACAAGCTCTCAAAATATTTTGTGCTGAAATCATATTGGGAGGTTAAGCAAATTCAATGCTTTTCCCATGTATGGCATATCTAATCTTGTGGTAGCTTGCATAATAATAAAAAAGCAATAATAATTCTGTATGTAGATTGCACTAAAGCCTGCTGTTACATGCAGTAGCTGAAACTTTATTGCTGGAACAGCACAGCAGGTCAGGCAGCATCTAGGGAACAGAAGATTCGACGTTTCGGGCACATGCATTCCTGAAGAAGGGCATGTGCCCGAAACGTCGAATCTTCTGTTCCCTAGATGCTGCCTGACCTGCTGTGCTGTTCCAGCAATAAAGTTTCAGCTTTGATCTCCAGCGTCTGCAGACCTCACTTTCTCCTCGAAGGTTACATGCAGTAGGAAAGGAAAAGGACTGTCCACATCCTTTATCATAAATGATAAGGTCTGGTGATCGGGACAGGTACAATGGTCCTTTGGAGTTACATATGTGTGACTCCAGATCCCTACCAAAAACACAGATATAATAACCTTGGAGATCACAGCCGGTTAGACAGCAACCATGGAGAGAAAGCAAGCTAACATTTTGAGTCTAGGTGATGAAGAGTCATCTAGACTCGCAACATTAGCTTGCTTTCTCTCCATGGTTGCTGCCTGATACTCTGTGATCTCTAGCAATTTTTGTTTTCCATACAGATTCCAGCAGCTACAGTGACTTGCACCGACTCATAATAACCCCTGGTGTGTAGTGTAGCCTCTGACAGCAGGTGGCGATATTGAGGGAGAACAAGGAGAGAGAAAGCTGTTTAACCCTTTTGGAAACTTGCTGCAGGGAAAAGTGAGGTGTCATTGACAAGTTTATGAGAGTATACAAATGCCAAGAACCAGAGAAGCAAGGTTTTTTCTTGTTTGTTATGAGAACTCTAAGTATCACATTCGTGCAAAGGTTGCTGCTGTTGCTAGGCTGGAGTGAACACACATTATTGAGGCAGATAATAGGAAAACTTTCTCTGCTGCTAATAGTGTCTGAACTGAATGCTTGAAAGTGACACTTGATACACAAACATGATTGAATTTCCATGACTCTTAAATGTAAACAAAAAGCTAAAAATGCATTTTAAAAGGTTGAACTAGCTTCATGTGATTTTGCTTCTCATGGTCACTGAGTGCTTGTGAAGTGTCTATTTTTGGTAAGATAATGATTTTTTTGAAGAAGCAGAACCTGCAGCCCATGTTCTGAACTAATATTCACATTTTAATAGTATTGTGGTTTTTCGATTCATGTAAAAGTGTTCAGGAACCCAGTTTGCAAGCTTTGATTGTAATCATAATTGTGTCATATGGGAAACATGGTTCCTGATAGTGTCCTTTTCATGTGCAGGAGAACCAAATAGCGAAGGATGTTTATCATCAAAAACAATTTAATGATTGTTACAGTAGAGTCACAAGCAAGTTTCTAGCATGAAAGTTTGAAAAAAGTATGCTATGACTTCTTTATTTGTTGCAATGCATTAAATTTCCATCAAGCAGAGAATAAGAGCATTACTATGAATCATAAAAATATCACAGTCCATCTCATAATTGACCTTTTACACTTACTGATGGTGCATACATTTTAGGAAGGTATAAATCTCCATTTCACTTTTTGAAAATGCAATGGATAAACTTTACATCAGCTCAATGATCTAGTCTCATGTATGAGATCAAAGCAGTTCTAGTCAAGCTACAACTTGCTTGCCCTGTGCAAGTCGTTATATTTCACACGTTGCAGCATCCTGTGAAGAGCATTCAGACAGCACTTGCACATTAACGAATGATCGTTAACTGCAAAAGTAAGTCGATGTGCAATGAGCAGAAACTTTACTGTTAGTGTAATATGTTTCCCATTAAAATAATGGCATAGGGAAAAAAAGTTTCACTTCCTTAAAGGAACACTGCCTTTACAAATCATTGTTAGTCATTTTAATTGATTTATTGCACATACATCAAGGATTACAGTTAATCTGAAGTCAACAAACCGATACTTCCAAGGTAAGGTCAGTATGATATCCTCTGCATTCCTCTGCAGCATGCAGGCCTGGCCTAGAAATACAAGAGAATGCCAACTCTTGCAGTCAGCCCATCAGAAATCAACTGTTAGTCCCTGCACTTCCTGGTTGCTGGCCAAACAAATTAGATTACCTGTAGTGTGGAAACAGGCCCTTCGGCAAACCCCACACAGGCAGTTGCCCAAGGCCAGAATCAAACCTGGGACCCTGGTGCTGTGAGGCAGCAGTGCTAGCCACTGAGCCACGTGGCTGCCTGAACCATAGCCAAAAAACGCCCAGCTTCAAATTCCTTTATCTACGCTGTTAAATTGAGAAATTGCCAATCTTTTTTAGCCTGCACACACATGCCCTTCTCTGATTCTTAGGTTTAAGGAGGATTAAGCACTTTCTGATGGATGACATTACTGTGAATAACTCAAGTCCTTTAACATGTGGGCATGTAAGTCAATGGGATGAAAGACACGCAGGTTTCCTGTGATTCCTGTCATAAAGGAAAGCAATTCTGTATTCCTTTCATCTGATGCAACATGGTTTGTAGACAAAATATACAAATTCTTGAGAATGTCCTTGATAAGACCACAATTTGCTGCGATCAGAAAGAGTGATAATGAAAAAAGTGTGATGGTTATTTGTAAATTTTTGCCTCAGTGAAACAACAGGGAGATTCGGATCAGCTGCGATTTCAAGCACAAAATGTGGTTGCATATTCCTGGTACTGTCATGTCAGTAAGGGGGCACTGTCAAAGAGTGAATAATTGTTGAGAAAGTTCACCGGAAACTATCGAAACATTCACATCATATATAATTCTGACTAATGTTCTAATATTACACAAACATTTCTCTCCACAGATTCTGCCACACCTGCTGAATATTTGTCACTTTCTGTTTTTAAAACTTTCTCAACTTTACTTTTTCAGTCCTGCAGCTAGGAGCTGTATTATACCAGCTGTGACACAAGAATCTAACGTAGGCAAAACTTTCCACAAATTTTACTAGAAAATGGCTGTGTTGATTTTGGCGAGTTTCATGGAGGGTTTCTCTCCCTCGCCCTGATGAGATTTCTCATGGTATTTCTCGCCTCCTGAACAACACATCATGCCTCGATGATGTCCCACTCATCATCCCTTTCACCTGAAGCACAACCTCTGCTATGCCTGGACGTAGGAACATAGGAATCAGGAGCAGGAGGAGGTAATTCAGCCTTTCAAGCCCACTCTGCCATTTAACATGATCATGGCTAATCTTGTCCTGATTTCAACTCCATTTCCTAGCTGCTCCCTATAGCCTTTAACTCCACCTTTGACTAGAAACATATCTATTTCCTTTCTTGAATCTGTTGATTGATTCTGCCTCCAATGCACTTTGGGGCAGTGAGTTCCACAGAGTCACATCCCTTTGAGAGAAGTAGATTCTCTTCATTTCAATCTTAAACCTACCTCCTCTCACTCTATATCCATGACCTATTGTTTGAGACTATCCCTCAAGGGGGAACTTCTGCTTAACATCCACCTTATGAATCTCCTTTAGCATTTTATATAATTCAAACAGATTCCCCTTCATTCTTCTGAACTTCAGCACATACAAACCCAAGCTCCTTGTACACAGTCCTTTCATCTCTGGAATCAAGCTGGTGGGCCTACTGGGACTCCCAGCACCACCCCCATTGTTAAAGCCCAGTTGTCAACCAGGTAATATGCTACCAGCCAGTAGTTGTCCTTCACCATGTACATAATGGGAGCAGATCTAAAATCAAACACTCCTCAGGGCATACCTATGACACATCGGGCACTTCATTGCGAATTGAAGTGCCCATTTGCTGCTTTTTAAGAAACAACCTCATCAGGTTGGCCATCCTTAGACTCATTCCATTTTAGAACACTAGTAGAGTGCTACTCCTTCTCTAATGTCCACTGCAACCTTTTACTTTTGCTCAATGTAATAGAAAACTTCATATAGCAAAAATGAACTATAAACAAACGAAGAGAAGCTACATTTACTTGTAGGAACAGACGGGGATTACTTGTCATTTGAGCACCAACAAGTTCACAATCAATGATTAATTACTGCACCCAACTACTAGTGGAACCAGGTGTCAGTTCGGCCTTGTCTAGTTTGTTTTGTCTGACATTGCATCTCTCTATCATGTCGTCCTGCTCAGTGTCCTCACCTTTCTTCTCAGAAGACTGCTAGCGTTCTCCTAGCTTTTCAAAACCCATCCCCATGTTGCCAACTCCAGTTGGATAGAGAATGGCATGATAGGAATATTCCGAGGCACACTCTGTCTGGAAAGTACTGCAAAGAGCCCCAGACACACCCAAATACTGGAACCACATCTTCAGGAGGCCTATCATCTTCTCCATGATGACCTTGGTTGAATAATGTGTTGCATTGTATCTATGCTTTGGTTTCAGTCAGAGGGTTTACATAACAGGCTCATTAGATCTCACACTGGTCCCTAGTGCATCCTTGGAGGGATCTAGTTCCACAAAGATTTGGTGCAGCGGTCACCTCGACAGTCACTGGGTTAAGATGGCCACCCACTCCTTTCAGGTTGCAGCTTGAGCTCCTTTGCATTGGCTTAGTTCACTGACAGTGTTTAGGGCATCCACAATGTGTACCAACGCTAAGCCTTGCCCATCTGGATGGCATCGAAGATGATAGACTCTGGACCTCCTGTACCTACTCCATATCTTGAGGCTTCTTCAGCTGTCTTCATGGGAAGGCTGTTCAATAGCCAATGGAGGTTGCTGCTGATTCTGCCCCAACACTTTTGCTCGTCCTCCATTTCTCTCTGTCTTGGTTGCATCGCAACAACAATGATGATCATCTCTGCTCTAGCTGGATCCATTGATAACAGTTCCAATTGAGCTGTGCGAGGAATATAAGAAACAGAAGAGGTTCTTAGTCATGTGAGCAGTAAGCATTTGCATCACTCACAAATAATGATATAATACTCATTATACCCATGAATACTCCATCAATGAGCAAGACATGGAGGACTCTGTCCAGGAAGGTCATGAAATGTCTTGACATGGACACATCATGAAAAGACAGTCGGAGATTGTAAGTGCTGTATGATTATAGATATCTTGTCTTCCCATTCCCAAATCACCCAGTGAAAGTAACATTGTGAATGAGAACACATTGGCAAATATTTACAATTTAAGGTGGAAGAAGATTAGCTCCATGCTTTTGTGCAACCTAAAGAAATCCTGGAGAATGGTTCTGTAATTAACCTGTTCAGAGATGTCATTACACACCTCCAGGGATGAGAACCCAAGCCTCCTGGCTCAAAGATAGGGAAACTACCACTGCAGCACTACAGCCCATAGAGAGATCTTGGGTTGTCTTTTTAATAGTGACCAGCAGGTACCACTTTTAAGATCGCCTGTGATTACGATTCTTCACAGAGATGTCCATGTTCAATCTGTATTGACCAAGAACATGGTCAAGACTATTTATGTCCAGGATTTCTTTCCATCAGTTTCATATGCAGGGTATAATGACTATAGATTACCTTAATCTGTACTATTTAATGCAATTGCCCCTTGAAGGGCTTCACTTCCCTCACAAACAAAAGCCACGTGCTGAGATACTTTACATTGTATTGAGTGCCCCAACTGAGACCATAACAAAATCTAACACCATGGCCCGTTCCCGATCTCACGTCAGCATCTTTAAGCCTCATGAGATAATGAACAGAGACATATAGCATTGTACTTAGCTCAGATTTTCAAGGCGCGGGAAAGCAAATCTTAGCAGGACTTATACACTTAATGGTCAGGTCCTAGGGAGTGTTGCTGAACAACGAGACCTTGGAGTGCAGGTTCATGGCTCCTTGAAAGTGGAGTCACAGGTAGATAGGATAGTGAAGAAGGCGTTTGGTATGCTTTCCTTTATTGGTCAGAGTATTGAGTACAGGAGATGGGAGGTCATGTTGCAGCTATACAGGACATTGGTTAGGCCACTGTTCGAATATTATGTGCAATTCTGGTCTCCTTCCTATCAGAAAGATGTTGTGAAACTTGAAAGGGTTCAGAAAAAATTTACAAGGATGTTGCCAGAGTTGGAGGATTTGAGCTATAGGGAGAAGTTGGATAGGCTGGGGCTGTTTTCCCTTGAGCGTCAGAGGCTGAGGGGTGATCTTATAGAGGTTTATAAAATCCTGAGGGGCATGGATAGGATAAATAGACAAAGTCTTTTCCCTTGGGTAGGGGAGTCCAGACCCAGAGGGCATAGGTTTAGGGTGAGAGGGGAAAGATATAAAAGACACCTAAGAGGCAACTTTTCACTCAGAGGGTGGTACATGTATAGAATGAGCTGCCAGATGAAGTGGTGGAGGCTGGTACAATTGCAACATTTAAAAGGCATCTGGATGGGTATATGAATAGGAAGGGTTTGGAGGGATGTGGGCCAGGTGCTGTTAGGTGGGACTAGATTGGGTTGGGCTATCTGATCAGCATGGACAGGTTGGACAAAGGGTCTGTTCCATGCTGTACATCTCTATGACTCTATAAGTAACCCAACCCTAATAGAGGAGAGCAAATTTTAATATTTTAAGTTTTTCACTTGGGAGCTGTAAGAGATCAAAGTGAACTCTGGTTAATTAATAAGTAACATTGTGATGAACAGGGTAACTACATCATCCCATTTAACAACTCTTTACGTTAACAGAGCCAAACTGAAGAACTATTCACAGCACATCCTATTTGTACATTAATACCCAGCAACATAATGTTTCCTAATATTAAAGTTCTGTTGGGAATTCTTAAATAAAGAGACTTACAGCATTTAAGTTGAATGGAAAAATATAAACCTAAAAATTAATAGCCAACTACCTAGAAGGAATAAGATATGCAGACATGGATGAGGTCCTAACTTGAAACTGAGACCTGTTTAAAATGATAATGGAGGACAGGTCCATTATAATATGAATAAAGTGGGAAGATGTTTAATATTACCAAGAAATGATTGTGGGAAAGAGACAGAATGGAAACCTGTTTAAAATTGCAAAGGGGACCTGACCTCCTCAACACATGTAAAATAGAAACTCTTATAACTTGTAAATAAACAATCATTGTAAACAGAGAGGAGAACTGTTTCAAAAGTTAAAGAGGGATGATTATTGTCAAAGGTACAATAGGGACGAACTGATTGGCCTTTTAAAGAATTCAATTGCTGTAAAATGCGCAGACGAGACTTGTCTAATTACATATAATGATAAAGTATAATAATAGTTTCAGGTAATTCATAAGACAATTAGGAGTCCTGAGTATCCAACTAGATCGTAGCATGTAAATGTATAAAATGAACACAGCTGGGGAGATGGAAAATAGTCTCTTCACAAGCTGTGACCCTCGTTTGTACTTATCTAGTAAACTTGACTCATTTGGACCTTCAGCCACCTTCATCTCTAGTGCCACTTGAGGACTGTATTAGAATTTATAACATTGATTGCATTTTAAGAAAGAATACTTTAATATCCCAGCATTTTTGTTTATTACATTTGTAAATACATATACATTGGACTAAAAGTGATGGATAGCTATATCAGAGTTTGATTTTGTACCCTAAGGTAGTCACCAGTTACAGCTAGATTTTATTTATGACTGTAGGGTGTTCTGCCAGCTGTCGGAAACTCAAGACTGTCAACTCTGGTAGTGGGTGATATTGTGTATTTGACCCCTGGGACTTTCCTTCAGATAACCACGCTGGGTTTCACATGAAGCAACATTATGAAGCATTAATGCAACTGTTAGGACAAAGAGTTGATTAAATTGGTAGCAAAGGGAAACAATTGATTATGATTGATATTTAACTGCAAACGAGTAGCTTAGAATGGCAAAATGTAGGTATGAGCACATCCTTGAAGCATGATGAGAAATGCAGCCAATATGTAGGAATGATGAGATATGTTTCCATTCAAGGTTTGTGTAAAGAGTTATGTACAGGAAATCCACACACACCAGCCAGGTCCTGAACTACAACAGCAACTACCCAAACACACACAAGAGAAGCCTCATTAGGACCCTGTTCAAAAGGGCTACAGCACTCTGCAGCACTCCGGACCTACAAAGGGAAGAAGAAGAACACCCCTACAGAGTATTCGCCAAGAACGACATCCTCGCAACTTCATCCGCAGATGCAGAACAGACAAACAACACGATAAGGATATGCCACACCTAACTCACTAGACACGCTACCTTATATAAAAAACCTCTCAGAACTGACAGCCAGCTTCCTCCATTCACTCAGGTTCATACAGCCATAAACTGACAGCCACCAGGACAAAATACCCGATACCCATCATGTGCAAAACTAATGTAATTTAAAGGATGCCACGCAAACATTGGATAAAACACTATATAGGGCAAACAGGCAGACAACTACCAATCCTCAATCCACGAACACCAACTAGCCACTAAACGCCAAGACCAGCTGTCCCGAGTAGCCATACACACAGATAACAGGGACCACAAATTCGACTGCGACAACACAGTGATCATAGGACAAGCTAAACAGAGGACAGCCAGAGACTTTCTAGAGGCATGGCACTCAGCCATGGACTCCATCAACAAGCACATTGACCTCAACCCAATACACTGGCCGCTACAATGAACAACCGGAACCGGCCAATCGGAAACAGCAGCAACGGAACCAAATAAATTCCAGGAGACACAGTACAGCAGGGCTTCATAGGAGGCTCAAAAGCACTGGAGATGTCACTTAAACGGGAGAGGAAATGTCTGCAAATCAACTTCCCAGCTCGGCGAACATACCCATAACCACAATATATTTCCATTGCTGCGGGAACTTAGCTCAGAATATAAGTTGTAAAATGTAACAATCTACCCAAGGCCGAATGGCACCTTTAAGGTGATAAGAATGGAAATGGAGTGAGGGGGCTGGAATGTAGAGCTATAGTGTTCATAATGCTTCACAGGGTTAATGAGGACATGAAAGAGACAGCTTTGACTGGTATACCTTTGTTTATTGATAAGGACATATGATGTAAATGCTAAGATAGTCGATGACAAGTGAACTGTAAATCATTTTAACTCTACGTTGTCATGCTGACAGAGTTTTGAGAAGAAACCTAAATGGACTTGCACCAAGCCTGTCTCCAAGTGTGTACTTAAATCAAGTCTGTAATATCTGTCACCACCATTCAAAAATGGCTGTCTTAAAATCACCACAACAGTTACAGAGGAGTGATGCAATCTATTGCTGTAGCTGTGCTGGTTTCAAACCCTTCTGCCCAATTCATCCATGCCAATCAGGTTTCCTAAATTGAACTTCCATTTGCATGTGTTTAGTCCATATCCCTGTAAACCTTTCCTATCCACGATTCACGTCGACTTACGTTGTTGAAAGCACACCATAAGTTAAAGTTTTCGCATAGCTTTTCTCTTTACTCTCTGCTTTGTTGTGTGAAGACTTTGATGCCTTGCTGGCAGTCACTTTCTGTTACTGGGTCCCCTTCAGTATTTTTACCAAGTGACATTTGAACCTAAGTTGGTGATGGGCTATTCAGCCACAGAGAGAATCATGCTTGTTTTTAAAATGTTCTTGGGCTCTTGAAGATGCACCTGTTCTGCATCCACACTTTTCCCTGAGAAGGCAGAATTGGACATTCCCCTTCAAACACTTTAGTCCTGTGACAGTAGATTTCCCCTGATTGTATACCAATCAGTATTACACAAAACTATCAAAATGTGGTGGTGATGGAGAATGTGGAATTTGAGTCCAATGTCAGAGGCAGAGACAATCCCATTTTCAGTCAGTAACCACATTTGCATCAGAGATTACAGGCTAATATATACCAGTGGGAACTCTCTACTTTCATATTCATTCATCCAAAGGTACTTTGATTGCCAGTTTGATACATTAAAAGGCTTGGAATTCAGTTAATGTTTCAGCATAGGGCAATGAAATTAATTTCATTGTGTTTTCTGTATCTCTGTGGGATTCCTTGTATGTCACCTGGGTTACAGTTAAACGTCTTTGATTGATATAAGAATCATAACCTTAGTGTGAAGGGTTACCCATTTAAAACAGAAATGAGCTGCAATTTTGTCTCTCATATCATACTGTGTATTTGCGTAGAATGGGGACACACCTCAGCAAACCTGATGTTGGAGACACATTGCCTCCATATTAAAAATAATTGAAAAGAAATCAGGCAGTTTTTAAGATATTTAGCAAATCCTCATGTCAGGTTTATATCTGAGGGACAAGTTAATCTATCTCCAACATACATTCATAGAGTTTAGATTAGATTACTTACAGTGTGGAAACAGGCCCTTCGGCCCAACAAGTCCACACCGACCCACCGAAGCGTAACCCATCCATACCCCTACATTTACCCCTTTACCTAATACTACGGGCAATTTAGCATGGCCAATTCACCTGACTTGCACATCTTTGGACTGTGGGAGGAAACCGGAGCCCCCGGAGGAAACCCACGCAGACACGGGGAGAACGTGCAAACTCCACACAGTCAGTCGCCTGAGGCGGGAATTGAACCCGGGTCTCTGGCGCTGCGAGGCAGCAGTGCTAACCACTGTGCCACCGTGCCACCCACCCACAGTTATAGAACTGTACAGCATGGAAACAGACCCCTTGGTCCAACTGTCCATGTTGAGCAGATTTCCTAAATTAACCTAGTCCCATTTGCCAGCATTTGGCTGATATCCCCCTAAACCTTCCTATATTCATCCAGATGCCTTTTAAATGTTGTAATTGTACCAGTCTCATCATTTCCTCTGGCAGCTCAATCAATACGTGCACCACCCTCTGTGTGAAAACATTGCCCTTTAGGTACCTTTTAAATCTTTTCACTCTCATCTTAAAACTATGCCCTCTAGCTTTGGACTCCCCCACCCCAGGGAAAACACCTTGTCTATTTAGCCTATCCAAGCCCCTCATGAATTTATAAACTTCTATAAAGTCACCCCTCAGCCTCTGACACTCCAGGTCAAATAGCATGGTGGCACAGGTGGGCGGCACAGTGGCACAGTGGTTAGCACTGCTGCCTCACAGCGCCAGAGACCTGGTTTCAATTCCCGCCTCAGGCAACTGTCTGTGTGGAGTTTGCACATTCTCCCCGTGTCTGCGTGGGTTTCCTCTGGGTGCTCCAGTTTCCTCCCACAGTCCAAAGGTGTGCAGGTTAGGTGAATTAGCCATACTAAATTGCCCGTAGTGTTAGGTGTAGGGGAATGGGTCTGGGTGGGTTGCTTTTCGGAGGATCGGTGTGGACTTGTTGGGCCGAAGGGCCTGTTTCCACACTGTAAGTAATCTAATCAGCCTGTATGATAGTTCAACCCTTGTAACATCCTTGTAAATCTTTTCTGAACACATTCAAGATTCACAATATCCTTTGTATAGCAAGGAGATGAAAATTGCACACAATATTTCAAAAGTGGCCTAATCAATGTCCTGTATAGCCACAACATGACTTCAAAACATTTACCTAAATTAAACTCCATCTGCCATTCCTCGACCCATTTGCCCATCTGATCAAAGTCCTGTTGTATACTGAAGTAACCTTCTTCGCTGTCCGCTACACCTCCAATTTTGATGTCATCTGCAAACTTACTAACTATGCCTCCTATGTTCACATCCAAATCATTTATATAAATGATGAACAGCAGTGAACCCAGCACTGAGCCTTGTTGCACACTGTTGCTCACATGCCTTAAATCTGTAAAGCAACCCTCCACCACCATCCTCTGTCTTCTAGCTTTGAGCCAGTTCTGCATCCAAAAGGCTAGTTCTCCCTGTATCCCTTGTGATCTAACCTTGCTAACCAGTCTACCATGAGGAACCTTGTTGAACGCTTTACTGAATTCCATACAGATCATGACCACCACTCTGCCCTCATCAATCCTCTTTGTTCATTCTTCAAAATAATCAATCAAGTTAACATGTTATTTGTACAATTATTTAGAAGAGTACAATGATATATTGGCTTACTATGTGGTCTGCTGTAGCCTGCAAGATAAGGGAAAAATATGAAATTATTCAAATTTTCCCAATTCTACTTCTGTATTTTTATATGGATATAAAAAGATAATCTATTTGACAACGGTAATTCTGAGCTTTTTGCTAATTACAACTGCAGAAGACATCATTTAGAAATAAGTTTTTGATTATTTGAAGAGCATTGAATATAAGAAGACATAAGATCCTTATTATTCAAGCTATCCGAATGGATTAATGGATAAAACTAAATGCTCTTTCTCATTCATAATTACCTGCGTGTTCAAGTTTCCTAGTTTAGGCATGCAGCAGCTGTGATGGAATAGAAAGAATGGAACAGCCTTAATTGTTACGTGCACCTGAATGAGTACAGTGAAACGTTTGTAATGTCTACTCTCAGCACCATCTTAGGTACAAGGTACCTAGGTCCAGATACTTTAATTGTTGGTACAGAATTGAAATAGAAGAAAACAAAAGCCTAGCAAAGGATTACAGAGTTTAAAACATCCAGAATGATAATAAAAAATATCTTGAAAGTACTTAAATTATTGTCCCTTTTCATTGAATCCGAGCTCGTCAGGCCTCCATGCATTGCCTCCCGTCCTGAACTCCAGGGCTCCTTCCCCCAACCAGCCTGCACTTGCTCTGCTCCTGCTCTGGGCTCCAGACTCCAGGCTCCAGGCTCCAGCCCCTGACTCGGCTCCCAGCTCTGCCTGTGCTTACTCTGATCCCTCTCCGGGTGCCAGCTCCCAGCTCTGCCCGTGCTTGCTCTGTTCCCACTCCAGCCCCCGACTCGGCTCCCAGCTCTGCCCGTGCTTGCTCTGTTCCCTCTCCGGGCGCCAGCTCCCATCTCTGTCCGCACTCGCTCTGCTCCCTCTCCGGGCGCCAGCTCCCAGCTCTGTCCGCACTCGCTCTGCTCCCTCTCCGGGCGCCAGCTCCCAGCTCTGCCCATACTTGCTCTGCTCCCGCTTTGGGCTCACACATCAAGAGGATCATTATTTAACTGTTCTTCACATCAGAATCAAATAATCTAAATGCAGTTTGTTTGTGTATTTTTATGAGTGTTTTTTTTAAACAACTGAGAACATAAAAAGATTGCAACAATTTAATGCCATTTCGTTCGGATGGGGTGTGAGCTATGGATAATACAATACCTCAGTTTAAATACTCCAGTTCCTGCCTGCTGTGTGTATGGGTTTCTTGAAGTCTGAAATGGTCCACTATGGAGGAGAATAGTCACCTTTCTGATCTAACTAAAATAGTCTTGTGATTAAACAGAGTGAGATTTGTTTCATTATTATTTATAGATTTCATAAATATGATCCATATTACCACAGAGGATGCTCAGAGCACACTCGCCTCAGTGAGTTCCTTCCTTTCTCTAAGCAAGTTTCCTTGAAAACATCACTGTGTGCATGGTGCTCACTGCATTTCATCAAATTTCACAGGGAAGCATAGAAAATATGAATAGGCCATTTTACCTTTTAAGCCTGTTTCAACCATTCGTTATGATCATGGCTGATCATCCAACTCGATAGCCTGTTCCCACTTTTCCCTCCTATCCTTCAAACCCAAGTGTTACATCCAACTCCTTGAAGTCATACAACGTTTTGCCTTCACCACTTTCTGTGATGATGCATTCCATAGGCTTACCACTTCCTTGGTGAAGATATTTCTCCTCACATGAGTCATAAATGGCTTATTCCACATCCTGTGTTCCTGATTCTGGACTCCCCCTGCCAACAGGAACATCCGTCCTGTTAACATTTTATAGGTTTTATGAGATTCTTCCCGTATTCTTTTTTAACTCCAGCAGATATAACCTTAACCGTTTAACCTCTTCTCATACATCCATCCCACCATCTAAGGAATTAGTCTGGTAAACCTTTACTGTGCTTCCTCTGTAGCAAAAAATATCCTTTCTCAGATTACAAGACCAAAACTGCAAACAATACTCCAGGCCTGGTCTCAGAAAGGCCCTGTATCATGGTAGCAAGACACCCTGCTCCTACACAAATCCTCTTACCATGTAGGCCAACACAACATTTGTCTTCTTTAACACCTGCTGCATCTGCATGCTTACCTTCAGAGACTGGTGTTTGAGGACACCCACATCTCGTTGCAAGTTCTCCATTCCAAATCTATCACCATTCAGATAATAATCTCCCTTCCTATTTTTGCCACCAAAGTGGACAGTCCCATATGTACCCACATTTTGCTGCATCTGCCATGTATTTTCCACTCACTCAGCTTGTCCAATTCTTACTGATGCCTTTCTGCTGCATCCCCACAGCACACCCTCCAACCCAGATTTATGTTGTCTGCAAACATGGAGATGTTACATTTAGTTCCCTCATCTAAATCATTCATATATATTGTAAATAGCTGGGTTCAAGCACTCATCCCTGAAGTACCCTACTTGTCACTGCCTGCCACTCAGAAAAGACCTGTTTATTCCTACTCTTTGTTTTCTGTGTGACATCAGTTTTCTATCTATGTCAGTACACTACCTCCAATCTCATGTGCTTTAATTTTACATTCTAACCTCTTATTTGTGACCTTATCAAAAGCCTTCTGAAGCTGCAAATAAACCACATCCATTGGCTTCCCCTCATCAACTATACTCAAAGAATTCC
Organism: Chiloscyllium plagiosum; assembly: GCF_004010195.1. Classification (NCBI taxonomy): domain Eukaryota; kingdom Metazoa; phylum Chordata; class Chondrichthyes; order Orectolobiformes; family Hemiscylliidae; genus Chiloscyllium; species Chiloscyllium plagiosum. Next base: position 20,984,596 of record NC_057739.1, read on the forward strand.
AGTAGATTTGGCAAGCTTGATTTTGCTTTTGTAAACCCACGCTGACTCTGTCTGATCCTCCCATTGTTTTCCAAAAGCTCTGCTATTAAATCTTTTATAACGTACTCTAGCATTTTCCTATCACTGGCATCAGGCCTACTAGTCTATAATTCGCAACATTCTCTCTACCTCCCTTTTTAAATCAAGGGGTTACTTTAGCTACCCTCCAAAGTGTAGGGGCTGTTTCAGAGTCTATAGAAAATTGGAAGTTGGCCACCAATTCATCCATTATTTCCAGGGCCATTTCCTTAAATACTCAGCCCCCGGGAATTTATTAGCCTTCAATCACAAAATCCTCATCACTGTTTCCCTATTAATACTGATTTCCTTCAGTTCCTCCATCTCGCCATGTTCCACAGTAAGCCTGGTATGTTACTTATGCCCCCCCCCACTTTGTGAACATACTTAGTTGGTTCACCATTTCTTTGTTTTCCATTATAGATCCCCCTGTTTCTGACTGTAAGAGATTGACTTTCATCTTTATTAACTTTTTTTCTCTTTGCATGGTTTTACAGACTTTTACAGTCATTTTTCCATGTTCCCCACAACGTTTCTCTCATACTCTACTTTCCCTCTTTTAGTCTATCCCCTTGTTTTCCTTCAATGAATTCTAAACTGCTCAGGTTTTTCTGATTTTTTTTTCTGGTCAATTTGTACACCTCTTCCATGGATCAAATATTGTGTCTGATTTCTCTTGTAAACCATGGTTTAGCCACCTTTCCTATTTTACTTTTGCGATAAGCAGGAGCAAACAATTGTTGCAGTTCACCCCACGCACTCGTTGAATGTTTGCCATTGCTTTTCTACTGCTTTCCTTTTAAGCAATGGTCCCCAATCCATCATAGCCAACTCATACCATGTCATTATGGTTTCCTCTATTTAGAGTTGGAATGCTATTTTCACAATCAACTTCATCACTCTCAAACCAAAAGAGAAAATGCTGGAAAATCTCAGCAGATCTGGCAGCATCTGCAAGGAGAGGAAAGAGCTGACGTTTCATGTCTAATTGACCCTTTGTCAGCCAGACCTGCTGAGATTTTCCATCATTTTCTCTTTTGCATCACTCTCAATCTTGATGATGAATACTATTATGTTTGTCTCTAAGGAGCCTTGCAAACTTGACTGCCAATTATTCTTTTCTCATTCCACGTGACCCAGTCTGGAATGGCGTGTTCTCTCAAAAGTCCTCAGGAAGGGTCACTCAAAACAAAACATTAACTTTAATTTCTCTCCGTAGATACTGCTAGGCCTGCTGAGCTTGTCCAGCAATTTCTGTTTTTGGCCTACCCTCTAGTTGGTTGCACTTGGAATTAACTGTCAGAGAATGTTAAGATGTATTATCAAAATTAAAAAGGAAGCAAATGCATTAAATGGAAATTATATTAAAGTCGAACTAATAATGAACTATTAGATGTGCAACCCATTCTAACAAATGAAAGACTTAACAACAATCTAGATTTGTTAAGTATATCATTTCAGTTGCATGGCACTGTAATCTTTTGCTGTAAATTCTGTGTCTTATGGTCCTGCTTCACAACCACCTGATGAAGGAGCAGTGCTTCAAAAGCTAGTGCTTCCAAATAAACCTGTTGGACTATAACCTGGTGTTGTGTGATTTTTAACTTTGTCCACCCCAGTCCAACACCGGCATCTCCACATCAAACTATTAGAAGACAGTGTTCCGTTGGAAAGTTCACAGACTTGAAATGTTTCTTTGTCAACAGAACACTACTCAATATGTGCTGAATATTTCCAGCATTTCCAGTTTTATTTCATATTTCCAGTATTCACTATTTTTTTTCAGTATTTGACGTTGTTACAACAAACTTTGGTTTAACTTGCATGTTATGAGCTGGTAAAATTTAAACACTTCAAATACTGCAAAGTTTACTGTGTTATTCTGTTGAATTATAGTTTTTTAAAAAATTGATTTACTTCAGTGTAAAGATGTTTGTTGTTCAATCAAACAGCCACACGAAATATCAACAGTTGATTCAATTACCAATCAATTTCTGCTCAAATACCATGATCTACCATGATATCAGAGTAGTCGGTTGTGGGGAAGAGTGTGAAGGTTGCTTGCTGGTAAGTTGAATTTACAGTAAAGTTGCATTATTATCTTAGTGATTTATACTGTAAATAAAGTAAAACAGTGATGGGTATACCCACACCTTACATTTCTATTACTTAGTGTAAGTTCTTACATTGATTATGTGAACTTCTTCATTATCCGGAATGTTCTATCAACTAGCACACTTCTGGTCTCATAGATGCCGGATTATAAGAAGGTTACTATGCACCTCTTCCAAGAAGGCCAACCTTAACAGGATCATTGAATTGTATTTCCATTTATCGTTTCAGTCATGCTGACCAGTTGTGACAAAAGGTAACAAAACTGAACTATTAACCGAAACAAAAACAGAAATTGCGAGAGAAATGCAACATCTGTGAAGAGGAAGCAGTGTTAATGTTACAAGTCCAGTGACCCTTCTTCAGAACAGATACTAGCTAGAAAAGGGCAGCATATGTGCTGAAGACAAGGGATGACAGAGGACAAATGAGTCAGCAGATAGATAGAGGTGGAGCCCAGAGAAAGAGGGAACAATCATAAGTCAAAGGGATGGATGGTAGTACTCCAAAGAGAAAGAAAAACTGACAATGGGGACTGTGAGTAGGTGAAAATGAGTTGGCTGTGCTGAAAGTAATCAAAGTCATGTCAGAACCTGGTGTGTGGGGGTGGATAAGGGACATAAATGAAGGTGTTCAGGTTCTAAAGTTACTGAAGACGATACTGAGTTTCAGATTTCCACCCACCCACAGTTCTTTGTTTTATTGAAATATTAGTTGTCTCTCTTTACACTGATGCTATGAGGTGTGTACAGCATTTCCTGTCTTTATTAAAAAGGGGATTCATGTCAAGTTAATGGTGATGGAAATGTATTATTAACAAAACGGGATGAAACACATACATTGATTTGGCACTGATGCTAAATCATTGGACATTGTACTTCAAAACAAAGATGTGCTATACTCGGAAAAGAAAAAGAATAAGCAAGTCCTGGAGAAAAAGAAATGAAGTAATAGAGGTCTGGTAGTGAGACATATTCAGCAGGAATCAGTGAGGAATCTTTCTCACTGGGTGAAGTGTCACTTATTGAAGACTGAGATGAGGAGAACTTTCTTCTCTCAGTGGGGAGCAAATCTGTGGGATTGTTTACCGATCTGTCGAGGCTGGGTCATTAAGAATATTCAAGGTAGAGGTAGACAGATTTTTAATTAGAAGTGGGATTAGGGGTTATAGGGAAAAAGCAAGAAAGTGGAGTTGAGCATTATCAGATCAGCCAATGATCTCACTGAATGGGTGGATTTGCTTCAATGGGTCAATGGGCTTACTTCTTCCCTTACATCTTATGGACTTACAGTCCAAATTACTTCAGGATTCAAATAAGAGATTAGGAGTGATATTATACATATCCGTTCCTTTAATTTTAAAAATTACATGACTATATTCCTGTCAGGGTGAAAGGGAAAGCTGGTAGGTACAGGGACTGCTGGATCACTAAAGAAATTGAGGGTTTGGTTAAGAAAAAGAAGGAAGTATATGTCAGGCATAGACAGGATAGATCGAGTGAATCCTTAGAAGAGTATAAAGAAAGTAGTAGTATACTTAAGAGGGAAATCAGGAGGGCAAAACGGGGACATGAGATAGCTTTGGCAAATAGAATTAAGGAGAATCCAAAGGGTTTTTACAAATATCTTAAGGACAAAAGGTAACTAGGGAGAGAATAGGGCCCCTCAAAGATCAGCAAGGCGGCCTTTGTGTAAAGCCACAGAAAATGGGGGAGATACTAAATGAATATTTTGCATCAGTATTTACTGTGGAAAAGGATATGGAAAATATAGACTGTAGGGAAATAGATGGTGACACCTTGCAAAATGTCCAG